>NW_026929586.1:217500-386832 GCF_032062105.1 Saccostrea cuccullata | reverse complement strand
CATTGCATAATACCAAACATAACAAATGATGTACATTCACCATCTGTCAAATGGTCACACAAGAATTTTTTCTGGATGCTTTTTTTCCCTAAGAATTATCGCCAGTATGCATGTAGTCTGCGTTTTTTCTCTTTTATATATGGCTGCATTGGTTATTAACTTCCTTTTTTCAATAGCACCTGGTCTTATTGGCAATTAAGCTATTTAAGAACCCCCCAAAGGGTAATGATTATTGACTTTTTTTTCCAATATATGACTGAAAAAGCAAAAACAAAATGATAATTAAATATTCTTTTTTGCTGACACCTATCTCAATTATTCTGTTAGTATTTTTCTACAGGTAGAGTGATCTGCCCTTAGATCAAACTTCCAATCATAAATGTTGAATGTATTTTCTCCATGGAAGTAAACAATTGTAACAGCGATTTCAGTTCTCTGATGCTGTTTTGTGTTTGATTTCTTTCAGGGAGACCGTTTACGGTGGCTCAGTCGGTAGAACGCTCGCTTCGTGATCGGGAGGTCATGAGTTCGTATCTCGGCCAGTCGATGAAATGGGTACCAACTGTTCCTTCGCCATACGCTCGGCATTTTGAAGTGAAAGTTGCGGGTCATTCGGATGAGACCTTAAAAACCAGGCCCCGTGTCAGCGGCAGGCGTTGGCATGATAAAGATCCCTCACTGCTCAATGGCCCTGAGTGCCGAGTAAAGGTCAAAATTTGAATCCCTTCACCGGCATACGGTGACGTCTCCATATGAGTAAAATATTCTCGAGAGGGACGTTAAACAATATACAACCAATCAATCAATCATTCGGGGAGAGGGGGGGTTGTTGAATTATTATTATTATTATGCAAAATTTCTAGAGCGCCCTATATAATAGACACAATTACTCTAAAGCGCTGTACAACATAGTTAAAAATACATTTATAAATACAATATTAAAATTAAAAATGTGGTTGAATAGCATACGAAAAAAAAAATAGTATTGATAACCATTATAAAAATTAAAAATATTTTTGCAAAATGATGATTAAACGATATCAAAACAGGAAAAGAAAAAAACTGCATACAATAGAGCATAAGAAATAGCAGAAGATTAAAAATAACCAAGTAAGTCAGAGATCTTTAAACATAAATAAATAAATAAATAAATAAATAAATAAATAAAAACAGTATATATTTGACACATAAAGATAAAAATTTAACCGAATCTTCTTTGAAAAAATGAGTTTTAAGATGTTTTTTTAAAAGTGTTCAAAGATGGGCATAAAACCAGATGTGGAGGTAAAGAGTTCCAAAGAGATGCAGCAGCCACGTCAAAACGTCTATTCCCATAGGTTGATGTTCGACAGTGTGGTCTTTGCAGTGACAGCTTGTTTGCTGATCTAAGGGAACGACCAGGTTGATATATGGTGATGAGCTCTGCAATGTATTCTGGTGCAATGTTGTTAATTGCTTTGTAAGTATAAATAAGAATTTTGTACTTAATACGTTTATCGATTGGAAGCCAGTGAAGGGCAACAAGGATCGGAGTAATGTGCTCCCTCTTCCTGGTACGGGTAATAATGCTTGCTGCTGTGTTCTGTATTCTTTGTAATTTGGCTATTTCGGTTGTATTTATGCCATAGAGAAGAGCGTTGGCATAGTCGAGCCTAGATGTCACCAGAGAACAGACTAGAGTCTTGCAGGCATCTTCTGTAATCAATGGACGTATTCTCCCAATGTTCCTGAGCTGATAATAGCATGTACGAGACACGGAGGAAATTTGCATTTGCATGCTAAGTGATTTATCAAACCACACCCCGAGGTTCTTTACACTGGTCGCTTCTCTCACGATGGTGTCATCACTAAAGTTCAGATTGTAAGATGGAGATTCCTTGATTTGTTGTTTCGGAGTAAAACTATAAATTCTGTTTTGTCCTGGTTAAGTTTTAGCATGTTGAAACACATCCACTGCTTAATTTCTTCAAGGCATGCTGCAAGTCTCAAAGCGGTATTATTCCAGTTGTTCCTGTGTTTAAAGACAAGATAAGCTTAGGTATCATCAGCATAACAATGATGGTGTATGTTGTTTTTGGAACAGATGTTACCAATAGGTCTGGAAAAAATGGAATATAACCTTGGACCCAACACAGATCCTTGTGGTACACCACATCTAAGATGGTAGTCCCTGGAAAAAGTTAAGAAGATCCAATGGCAATTTTATACGTCCTTCCTGATAGGTACGATTTGATCCATGCCAGGGCCGAACCAGATATGCCAAAACCAATTTCTAGTCGATTTATCAGAATGGAGTGGTCGATGACATCAAAAGCTGCAGATAGGTCTAACATAATTAATGCCACACATGAACCAGAATCTAAAGCTGCAACAATATCGTAATGGACTCTAAGTAAAGCTGTTTCAGTATAGTGACAGGGGCGATATGCTGATGGTACATTGTCATGAAGGTAATTTGTCCCTAGGTGATGATCAAGACATTTAGCAACAACTTTTTCGAGAATTTTGGAGAGGAAGGAAAGGTTTGAGACTGGTCTGTAGTTGCGGTACTCCTCTGGATCTAAGCTGGTTTTCTTGATGAGAGGACGAACAACAGCCTGCTTAAAGGATGATGAAACAACAGACTGATTTAGGGATTGATTTATAGTGTCTGTTACCAGAGCAAGGCAACTATCCAGGCAAGATTTCAGCAAGAATGTTGGCATGGGATCGAGTTCACAGGACTTAGGAGATGCTGACATGATTATGGCACGGATCTTGAGATGCAGGTTTAAAAGCAGGCGCCCCGTGGGGATCCGGGTTAGAATAGGTCCTCAGTACCCCCTTGCTTGTCGTAAGAGGCGACTAAATGGGGCGGTCCTTCGGATGAGACCGTATAAACCGAGGCCCCGTGTCACAGCAGGTGTGGCATGATAAAGATCCCTCCCTGCTCAATGGCCCTGAGTGCCGAGCATAGGCCTAAATTTGCAGCCCTTCACCGGCAATGGTGACGTCTCCATATCAGTGAAATATTCTGGAGAGGGACGTTAAACAGTATACAAATCAACAAATCAAAAGCAGGCAGGTGAACACCAGTAAACTTGTTATCATCCTGTAGTGGATCAATGCCTATCTTACTACCATCACACAGTTCATTTCTTATCTTCTGAATCTTAGCCTGGAAGAATTCTACGAAGGAGTTGGCCAGCATTTCTTCACATTGATGTGCCTGGCGACCGTTTCACTAACAAATCGCAAATCATAAACGTACGATAACGTTTACGTTTGCTAGAGATGCACGTAAACAAGCGTTTCACAAAACATATCGTAAACGTAGAACTTACGACTGGCGAGTTACGACTAACTTATTGGAACTCTTCAGACAAAGGAGGTGTATTTGTATTTGTTTGAGAAAGAGAGAAGAGGAGAGGGAAAGAAAGAAATCTATATCATTACGAAATAAAAATAAATATCTTTCATTATTTGTCCTAGTCTTCAACAATAAAGAGAGAGAGAAAGACAGATAATGGAAAATAGATCACTAAGATGAAAATACTTATTCTGACTATGCATAAAATTTGATAAAAGTTCCCTTTTATAACCAGGATCAAATTATATGCATTGAATATCTTTATTCGTTCTCGCATTTAACGTATCTTAATAATCAAGTTTTAACTCTAAAAATTATTTTACTCCCTGCTAAAAATTATGACACACTCGTGGTGAAACAAAACAAAACATATTAAAAAAGTTTTTTTTTCCCGGACTGTATATACATATTGACGTTTTCGTTTCATGTTTCTGTTAGAAATTACAACTGCATGTGATACAACTCGGCATGTTTATTATTTTAAATATTGCCAAAACTCACACGCATGTTTTCAAAGGTAATTTTAGATCAGAATAAATTAGGGCTTGATGTTGGCCCGAGATTTCGTATTGTGATATATTGCGATATTTTTAACTGTATTGCGATATGTATGGCAATATTTTCAATGTCATAAAAATGGCATTCTCTTACTATATTTACTTTGATTAACATGCAGAATGTACATAACATGATAAGTAACCAACACGGAAAAAACTTGCTGATTTCTTTTAAGCTTTGCTCTGAAAAACTCCTGCAAAACAACTTCTGTCTTACTGTTTGGCTTAATATCAAACTTTCATAAGTCCATTTTTATATTTAATGACAAAATTCCTTTATCTTAGCATAATGCCAATATTTCGATATTACAAAATCGTATTGCGATACGATATTTTTGTTATTGTATTGCAATATATTGAAATATTGATATTATTGCCCAGACCTAGTATAAATAAATAAGCAAAGATGTTAGCAAACTATCCATTAAAATATCACGTTCAAAGCATCGGGAAAATAATACAGGAAAATATTTTACCGCTACAATTTGCAAGTTAATCTTATAAAACAAATTTATTCAATCTAAATCTCTAAATTGATTCAAATTTTTTTTTAACAAACGCTGATCCGACAACCGACAAAACCCCCTTGTATACTTTGTGTAGTTGTTTGTATATATTGGAGCTATGCCCGTAGCAATGGTTTTAAAAAAGGGGGCAAGTTCCCCAAATTTTACCTGAGAAGCAAAATGAAATCAAATAAAATTTTACACCCCTCCAAAAAATAAAGTAGGGGGTAACTTCCAAGAGTAATCTGACAAGTAAAGGAAAATATAAAATGTCCAAATCCTATATTTGCCAGTGCCCGACCTTACAGCAAAAAAAAAGTAGGAAGGGAGAACAACATAGCCTATCTGAGGAAAGATCTACTATGTAGCAAAATTTATGCCAAAAAGTGGAAACTCTTTGTGTTCTACTGGCCTCTGTTTACATTTACATGTATGTATATTAGTTTTCATAAGTAAGAAAGGTTAGTTTGATTTAATTTTTGACTGATCCAGTAAGTAACTAAATTTTCATATTAAAGAAATTCGGTTATTTTCGCAAATTCACGTATACTGTGTGTATTTTCCAGCGTAAGTGGGTTATGTAAATTTTTTCTGCAATAGCTGCGACCGTTCATTCCAGTAACAACAAACAAAGAAAGCATTTTCACTACTAAGTCAAAAACGTACTGACATTCCCATTTTTTACTAACAAACTTAGAAAATTACTGACAATGTGCTGTCGTTACTGTAAAACTTAGACAATTACTGACCTTTTTACTGCCGGTACTGATAAACTTAGAAAAGTGCTGACAATCTTAGTCGGTGCTGATAAACTTAGACAATTACTGACCCGTTTACTGTCCCTGCTGAAAAACTTAGACAAGTGCTGACATTTACTGATAATTACTGTCCCTATTGTTCTCGCTCTCGGGGAGGCTGCAGTGGTGTGAAATTGATTTTTTTTTAATTTTAACATAGATTATTATTTCATTTATTTGTTTTTTTTTCATATAATTTTTAACTATTTCCAGATGATATCTTTGAAAAAAAAACTTCTTTGATCTATTTATAGAAAATTGATTTGTAAAAAAATATTTTCAAGAGAAGGGATAAATCAAAACCTTCAAAAAGATAAGCAATTAAAAAAAATAAAAATCTTCCTTTAGTAGTGAGATATGAAATTTTACTGAAGTCTTTTCCTTCTTATAATAAAACAATGTTATTACATGGCATGTATTTTATAATATTTTCTTAATTAACATTGACTCCCCGACTTTCTTTAATATCAATTAAAAGAATTAAACTGTTAGGTTAGATGTGTTTTATTCAATTTTAATTTAATTTATTCAAATTAGTTTGAATAATTTTAATAAACTCATAGTGCTCGGTAAGGCCGTGGGTGCCCCCTTTTGAGGAAAGGCTTTTCTTATAGTTTTCATATTATGTAAAACTTTTAATTATGTGGAGGCCGCCCATATTTGTTTTTGTGCAGTCAAACATACCCGAATCCAAGTATTTGCAAGAAGAAACCAAAATTAAAAGACAGACGGGGGATTTTAAAAAAAAAGAAGACTTTTTATTTTATTCATTGGGCAGGGGGAGGGGGACTACGGGCCTGCATTGATCATTGATCCTTTGACATTCATTGATTTAGTTACTGTCCGCATTATTCTTTTAAAATAAAGTACATCTTTTAGCTGATTTTCGAATCTGGATTTTCTGGATCCCCACCTGAAAGTGTTATTTTAATTCAAATACATGAAAAAACTATGACATTTTATATTATCATCTTTTGTCAATGCATATTCCTGAAACAAAACTTTGATAGAAATTAATATCAAAGTTCTTTTCAATTAGATTGTCTGTAGACGTTCACATGGATCTAGTTTCTTTTTGTCTTTTCAAATTAAAATGGGGGGGGGGGGGGGCACGTGCGAAAAAAATTAAGAACGATTAACATGTAATTATTTATTTTATTAAAGTAGAACACACAATTATCTGTTTAGGTACAAAAAATTTATGAATTTAATTAACGTTTCATGGCTTTGTTCGGTATTGAAACCAATATCATGATTTTACAGTAACACTGTGCTTTTTATTCGTCCAAAATTATTCAAGTCGTTTAGCTTGTATCCAGCCAAATTACATAATCATTCAACATACAATCAGAAACTCTGTGGAGCACCTGTGTGTAGAAGAAATCACCTGAGGCGATCCGAGTGTGTACTAGCGGGTAAATAAGACAATAGGTGTCACTGCTGTATTATACAGAAGAACACTCGCCGGATTTCACTGGAAGTTAGTTACGCAACATTACGGCGACAGGTAGACTCATCTTGAAGACAGTTCGAATTTGAAAAATTCAACACCAACACATACGTAATATAAATATGCAATCTACAATCCTTCAACCTCTTCTTAGATTAAATAAATAATTTTTTTAATATACCGACGTAAGATAAAATTAACGATTAATGAAAAAGAAGATTGATGTAAAAACCAACCGGGGAAAGACACAAATTGTTTAAAGATTTAAGCAAAAATAAATATATGAGAAGGGGTACATTACATCCAAAGTTTTGTAAAAATTACTTGTTCCTAATATTTTTTGTTAAGTCGTGTTAGTGTGTGTGTGGGACAGTGGAGTGAGGAATTTGTTTGATTATCAATCAAATAAAATAATTCATAGTATATTTCCTTAACCTTTGATCAATAATTAAGAATAATTAAAAATCATACACAATTTATATGCAGCAGTATTATGACAGTAAAAAAAAATCAGCCGGAGTTAAACTATACATGTATTTTAAACTTTGCATGTGTCAATATTAATTTTTTGGAGAGAGAGAGAGAGAGAGAGGAAGGAGAGAGAGAGAGAGATGAATGGTAACTCGTCACGGAAGATAGTGGGAACCTACAGTTAGCGAATAATCTTAATCTTATGAAAAGGAAAGATGTTAATGAAACCTGAATCAAATAAATAATGATTACGGGACGGGTATAAATTGATCAAATGGACAAAGAAATTTGCATCATACAAAAAACTTACATATTTTTATAAATCATATTCAAGTACCGGTATACTAGATTTTTTTTCATGTAACGTGTGTGCATAGGGGGGGGGGACATACATGTAAGCTAGAGGGTTCGAAATAAATATTTGTGAGCACTGGTTCGACGGACTAATGACTTCCAATTTTCACTACTTCGTAAAATATTTTACTAGACAAGTCCGCATTCTGCATTATTATTATGTAAACATCATAACACCCTACGCCTACCTACTTTAATGAGATGAAATTTAATTTCAGGACATAAAATTAATTTAATTCCAATTCACCGATAGCTACAGGGGAAAAAATGGAAGGTACGAAACATGTAATATTTTTGTTAAAATTGAATTATGATTAAAAAATACTTAAAGATTAAGTTTAAAAACTAAATAGTGATATAACCTCCTCGGCAATGTGAATAAACGGAGCACTTGTCAAGTATTTAAGTAACTTAAAATGTCAATACTGTTTGTATCTTTAAGAGAGAGAGAGAGAGAGAGAGAGGGAGGGAGGGAGAGAAGAAAAATATTTGAGAATGGTGCTACTGCTAATATTAGTCTTTCCGCTGACCTAGTAAAATTGATATAAATTAATATTTTCCGTAAGATTACTATTATTGCTAGTACATAAATTTTTATTACTAGTCTGATAAATATTTATTAGTCTCGGACTTACAGACATTGGGTACTTATGAACCCTGCGTAATCGATCAACCAGCCATTCATTTAGAAATAATGTTTTAAGTGACAAAATAAACAAGGCATAGTACAAGTTTATATGTGGAACACTGTACTGTTCAATAGGGGAACTCCCGAATGAGCAAATGAAACCGGAAATCTTAAACAGGGATATATAATTATATGACTTGTACAGATGTCCGAGAACATTAGGAAACTGAATTACCTATCAGTAATTATTCAATATTTAGAAGATTTCCTTTTGTAACAAGAGACATCTGTCCTGTTGATACAACTTTCCGATCGTGAAAACGGGGGGGGGGGGGGGGCTCAACATTAAAGTTGTTTGTTTGTTTATTTACACTCAGACCATACAATGGTATATGAGGTACATGAACATATTTACATAATTATATACAAAATACAAAGTCAAGCGAGGAAGAGTAGTATCAATTAAATAGTTACTAAAAGCAGGCCAATATCTTTTTAGCTAATAAAGACAGTTTAAACAGTGAATCAACATTTGTGATGGACATAATTTTCTCAAATTTATAAGTATTTACATGAAGACAATACTTCTTATCAATAAGTTTTACCCGTAAAGACAAAAAATATGGACACTCCATTATATAGTGAAATTCATCCCCCAAAGTATTTTTGTTACATAGATTACATAATCTTAAAGATCTATCAGTATTAGTCCATCTACCTGATTCTACTGGGAGTTTGTGGTTACAAGTTCTAAATTTTGTTAATACAATTCTTAAGTCTTTTGGGAGTTTACTTAAGTAAATTTCTCGTCCAAAATTGTTTTTGAAAATCCTGTAATTTAAACATTTAGGTGAATTTTCTATGTTCATATGCCAGTCTTGTAAAAATTGAGTTAACAACGTTTCTTTCACAATAGATTTTAACCATGTAACACTAATGAAGTTTTGATCTATCCACACATAAGACAGGCCACAGGAATTCAAGATATTCCTTATACATTTCAACCATGGGTGCATAAATGATCCGTCTGAAAATTGTTTATAAAGAAAGCAATACATTATGTATGTCAGCTTACTCTCATGTGACATCAAAAGTTTAGCCCAGTAAGTAATCATTCGTACCTTTATACGTATTATTAAAGGATATCGCCCAGTTTCCCCATACACCATACAATTTGGGGTACTGGACTTAACATGCAAAACAAATTTCAAAAATTTCAAGTGTACCTTTTCTAAAATATCTATGTTTTCGTAGCCCCAAACTTCACACCCGTACAACAAAATCGGGCTAATAACTTTGTCGAAAAGATCTATTTGACAATCTACTGGCAAGTTAAAATACCTTATTTTTCTAAGTACTCCATACATTGCTTTTGAAGCTTGTTTAGTTAAGTGTGTTTTGGCACTTTTGAAAAAAAACACTACGGGACATGATAACACCTAAGTATTTAAATTCGTTCACAATTTCAATTGGTGCTTCTCTGTATAAAAATATGTTTTTGGGGATCCTTCCCCTAGAAAAAATTACTATCTTAGTCTTGTCTGTATTTACTTGAAGTTTCCAGTGGTCACAATAATCAGAAAAAATATTCAACGCTCTTTGTAAGTCCTCAGGGTTATCAGATAGTAAAACTGTGTCGTCAGCATAGAAAAGTATAAATAATTTAAACATAATCTGCATTTCATTTTCTATTTTCTCACTTAAGCTCTTAATCCCATCAATATTATTCTGCAGTAAATAATTTTCTAAATCATTAATATACAAATTAAAAAGAAATGGGGATAAATTTTCCCCCTGCCTTACCCCAAGATTACACATGAAAAACTCTGAGGTATTTTGGTCAATACATATCATCGATTTTATACCACTATACATATTTTTGATAAATCTTAGACATTTACCATCTATCCCACTTTTTAACACTTTTGACCACAAACCAGATCGCCAAACCGTATCAAAGGCTTGCTTAAAATCAATAAATGCACAATAAAGTTTTTTCTTACTAAACAAGACAAATTTACACATAAAATCTAATATCAATATATTATCTATTGTACCATATCCTTTTCTAAAGCCAGTTTGAGCTTCAGTAATCAGTTCGAATTCATCAGCAAAAGTATTCAAACGCTCACATAAAATGCTGGTAAAAACTTTTCCTAAACAGCTAAGCAATGTTATTGGTCTATAGTTTTCATGAAGAGTTGGGTCACCCTTGTTTTTATATATTGGCTTAACGATACCTATGAGCCATTCTTCAGGTACATAACCAGTATCAAAAATCACATTGAAAATATCAACATAAAGTGGCAAAAAACTTGATATGGTTGTTCTTATAAATTCGTTACAGATTTGATCATATCCTGGAGCTTTATTATTTTTTAGTTTGTTCACTGCTTGCAAAATTTCTTCTGCAGAGATCTGATAATTTAAAGGAGAGTTATTATCGAGATTAACATTATAATTATCATCCTCTTCATCATCTTTAGATTCATTAATTTTTTTCAAAAAATCGTACATTGATTTGATATCGACTTCCGTTTTACATTTAGTCTTCGAGTTATTTAAAATTCTCCAATATTCCTTAATATTACTTTTCTGTAGATTTTCTAATTTTGAGGTTATAGATAAAGTATGTTCTTTTATACATCTATCCATTGTTTTCTTGTACTCTTTACTTGTGATCTTAAGATTTTCTGAGTTTTCCGGAGTTTTATGTTTGTTGTGAAGGCGTTTAGCCAAATGAAATTTTCTTCTTGCAGTCCTACATGATGCATTGTACCATGGTCTATTTACATTTTGGCTACTATTTAATTTTGGTTTGTTTTTAACATCTAATGTAATTTCCGCTGAAGATAGGAATAAACTACATAATTTGCTAGAGATGTTATTGATATCGTTATTTTGAACAGTATCAAGATTTTCTCTTAGTTGTAAAATTTCAGCATGTAATTCTTTCAATTTCTCGACATCAATATTTTCTTTAAATTGTTCAGATTTTTCCGGATTCCATAAATACTGCTTTTTATTGTTTTGGTTACACGGTTGATCGGTTGAGCGGGTCTCTTCCTTTAGGCTTTCTAGTTCAAATGTTATTGGACAATGGACATCGGAATATAAGTTACAAAAATCGTGGACGTTAACATTGTTAAGGAGTCTAAACAGATATCTGTTTGCAAAGAAATAAATAGATGAAAACTAACTTGATGATTAATTAATTTTAATTCTTTAATTAAACAGGGATAGATATATTCACAAATAAATTAAAACTTGATTTACTCATAGTTAATTTCAAATCATATTCTGAATTATTTTACAGATATCAATAATATTTAGATTTAAAAAAGATAACTGCCTGGGAATTTTTTTTTCATCAAAAATTAAAATAAGACTGTTTTTAAATGCAAAGTATAACACACAGTCATTTTCACACCACTGCAGCCTCCCCGAGAGCGAGAACAATAGGGACAGTAATTATCAGTAAATGTCAGCACTTGTCCAAGTTTTTCAGCAGGGACAGTAAACGGGTCAGTAATTGTCTAAGTTTATCAGCACCGACTAAGATTGTCAGCACTTTTCTAAGTTTATCAGTACCGGCAGTAAAAAAGGTCAGTAATTGTCTAAGTTTTACAGTAACGACAGCACATTGTCAGTAATTTTCTAAGTTTGTCAGTAAAAAATGGGAATGTCAGTACGTTTTTGACTTAGTAGTGTTTATTGTTTATATTTATATCTGTTTAAATAATCAATTAAAGTAGGATTAAAAAGATTAATTATTGTATTAATGATGCAAACGTCTTGATATGTTTCATTGATGGAACAGCCACTGATTAAGAAATCTGTACAGGCGACCTGCCTACTGTAGTTTATGCAGTGATGAACGCAATGGGGTTTCTTAAAAAATAAAGGAGAAAATATTCAGTGGATGTAAATATTTGCACGTAAGAATTTTAAGAGTGCCCCTGACTGCTCGTAGAGTTACGATCAAGTTTAATCGTAACTCGCAAATCGTAACTCTTAGTGAAACACACTTACGTGCTGCGTTCAAGTTTACGTCTACGTTTACGAGCTGCGACCTGTTAGTGAAACGGTCGCCAGCAATATAACATCGGACTTGGCTCCCATAAGTCTGTTTGTAAGGTGATACAGTTGTTTCTGATCCTTGCCCATCTCCACAATTTTGCTTGAGTAGTAACTCCTCTTACAGTGAATAGCAAATTTAGATACCTGGGTACAATGACTGCGGTAAATTTCCTTAAGGACAGTCAAATCAGTTCTACGCATTTTCTCTCTGCCTTTCTCCGCTCCCTCTTAGCAGCTCTTAGCTCACTGGTGTACCATGGACAGTCAGGACGAATGGTAATCACTTTTGATTGTACAGGTGCAAGAGAATCTAGAATGTTTTGAAGTGTTGTATTATATAGAATCACAGAATTTTCAACCGAATTTTCTCCTGTCTGTAATTCGATAGAAGAACGGATCGAATCGCTTAGGTCACTGATTACAATATCCCATAATTTTCTAAATTTAATAAATTTACGCTCCCTTGCCGGCTTGGATACTGTGCGTTCTGAGCAAATGGCTAGATGATCACCAGCAGGGTTTCCATTTTTGTCATATAGCCCTGTGTCCGTTACACACGGTTCACCATATAGGATAGAGCTGCTTTCCCTCACTATCACCACATCCAGAATATGGCCTCCAGAATGCCTTGATTCCTTCACGTGCTGAACCAATCCATGATCATCCAAGATCCTTAGAAATTTGACACCCTCAGGATCCTGCACATTATCCAAATGGAAATTGAGGTCGCCAGTAATAATCAATTTCCTGTGATCAACCACCACACTGTCCAGAAAGTGGGACCATTCGTCGAAAAATACAGAATTCCTAAGCTGGTTCTTCTTAGATGGAGGAGGTCGGTATTTGATACATAGGCGAGTGAAATTAATGACGCATTCCAGGTATTCAAAGTGTGTGAACGTATCTTCTCTACTCACAGCTTTAACATCCATGATGCTCTTGTAAACGAGGGCAACTCCGCCACTTCGACCATTACTCCTCGCTTTATGGATAAATTTGTACCCATCCGGCAAGAGTTCTGATATGACGCACTGATCAGAGTCCCCGAGCCAGGTTTCTGTTATTGCAAGTAGGTCAATATCATTTGATATTATAAGATCACAGATAGAACTGGTCTTATTTCTCGCTGATCTACAGTTTAGAGTATAAAGAAACACAGGTCTTGCACAGGGGGCAATAGGTCTTTGGCTTTTTGATGTTATTTTAATAAGGTTGGCTGGTATATCTCCTAGAAATACTATCAGAATTTCCATGCAATTTGTCTGTTTTCTGGCACAATTGGGTTTACCTCTCGTGGTACCCAGATCTTGTAGTGTACACTTTGTGTCCAGAGATACCCTACCTTTGTGACACATGTTGAAAAGTTCACTCCTGGAGTACACTGTCTTATTCTTTCTACCTGACTGAACACACATTGGCCACGATTCTAAAAATAGCACAGGTATTAAGTCCTATTGTCAAAAATGAAATGAAATTGTCCTCGAAAATATGCACAACACACAAAAAAATCACATCCAGTAGTGTTTGGATAGGTTCTCCACATCATATACCATGTAACATATACATATACGTACCATATACTGAAAACTAAAAAGATAAGCTCAACTTTATTCAGTATATTTCTTCTCATTGTTTAAAACACACTTTGCACTGGTGAAGATGGGGATCTGAAGAGAAATTTGGGTATGCTTTATTAAAAAAGTTAGAAGCAGGAGCAAATGTTCTGTAACATAATTCAAGCTCACAATAACTATTATTATTTTTATTATTATATTTTTTTTTCATTTGTTTATATACATATCATACAAAAAAATGTTTACAAAGAGTTTTTTTTTACAGCATACATAGTTTTAGATATAGAAGAACTTCAAAAATTGTAAAAGTCTACATATATTTATAAAATGAATTTAATTTTTGAAGATTCATGGGGTTATGAACTACGACGCTTCACGCCAGTGTAACGTTGAATATTGACCCGAGTTAAAAATTAACATTGAACTGAGGTTCATTTTTCAACGTTGAATATTGAAATGGAGGTGTATTTTCTCCGTTGAAAATTGATACCTAAAGTCGATGAATTTATACCCCGGGTCATTTTTCAACAGCTTCATATTTTTTCTTATCTCTGATTACCCCAACAAGTTGAGAATTGACCTTGGTGAATATTGACCCCACCTCAGAGTTTGAACATTTTTTGAACTGGCAATTAGTTTTAAGGGATTTATCAATATCTCTACATTCATCGTTCGGTTTCAATTTTCAGAAATGAACGTACCATCCCGTGTATATATGTACATTTTGATCTGTACTCGATTTCAGTTATCTTCAAGCATGACAACTTTATTTTTTCACAATACATTTTAAAATTCATAGCATCCATAAATAACTTCAAAACTATGAGTAGGGTATTAAATAAAAATTCTGGAAATCGGGTGTCTAGAAAGTGAGTTCTATATCTATGATCAGGTGGGCAGAGCATCCCATCTAGTCTAATTCAGTATAAAAATCAACAAACTAAAAGCCTAAAAATTAGAATGAAACACGTCGGCGAAAATGAATCCAATGATAGGTTATATTTGTGAAAAAGATCAATATGGAGACCATAGCGTGTAAGTAAAGCTGACTTTACACAAGGTTGGTGAAATCCTTGTAACAAACTTATCAGTCAGTAGCCTTCCTCGGCTTAATCTTGATCGTTTTCGGAGCATAAACTTAACACCGATATAATGGGATTCCTATTCGATAAGTCGTAACTCCTATTCGATGAATTGCTTTTCCCATTGGAGAAAATATGACAATATGATTATTATATCATAATATATCATTCTTTTTCAAAACACGCGTTTCCTATTCGATGCCATTCATATTTGAAAACATGCGATTCCTATTGTAATTTTGTCATTTCTATTCGATAATTTTATCTTTCTTATTCGATAAGTTTTTGGTTTATATGTAATAAAGTTGTTGTTCGAAAGCATACAAGCATTCATTTCTATTCGAAAAATACGATTCCAATTCAATAAACTTCTGATCTTAATGTATAATTTTATTTCTCCTATGCGATGTTTTTCTTATCTTTTTCAATGATTGCATTCTGGGAAATATAACAAAACTAGAACTGGTTGTAAACTTAATTAAATAAGAATTACATGTTGAACATGATTATCGAATATAAATCAAATTATAATCGTTAGAAATAACAAAATTTTTGAATAGGAATCCCATATTTTAGAATAGAATAACAACTTAAAGGTGATGAATTCTCAAACAGTTATAACCATTTCTAGCACAAGAATAACAACTAATCGAATAAGAATCATATTCATCGAACAGGAATGATATGATTTAGAAAAAGATAAACCGAAAATTTTTGAATAAGAATGATAAAAAAGTATAATAATTCAACGTATTACCCGCCATGTCATATACATGTGATAGCGAAATATTACACTTTACTTTACAAATACTTTTAAATAGATGAATAAGAAATCATTTCTTTTCTTATACAGTAAAGTTTCAGTTGGTTTTTCATCTTCCATAGTCAGTAAAACTTCCAAATATGAAACACTGGTGACTTTAATTTGATCGATTAATTGATTGATTGTATACTGTTTACCGACCCTCTCCAGAGTATTTCACTGATATGGAGACGTCAATTTTGCCGGTGAAGGGCTGCGAATTTAGGCCTATGCTCGGCACTTACGGCCTTTGAGCAGGGAGGGATCTTTATCGTGCCACACCTGCTGTGACACGGGGCCTCGGTTTATACCGTCTCATCCGAAGGACCGCCCAAATAGTCGCCTTTTACGACAAGCAAGGGGGTACTGAGGACCTATTCTAACCCGGATCCCCACGGGGCGACTTTAATTTGAAGTTTAGTGGGATATATCGAGTCGACATATGAACTAAAGTAACTATTGTTACTTGATCATACGTCATCGGCGTATCTAAATGTTGAGTTTAATTCCAACGCAAGTGATTTCTTCTTGTCATGTAAAGTTTTTTTTAAAAAAAAATTCTGATTCTGCTTCATAGAAATATTAAAACAGATCGGCCAATAAAGGAGCACAATTAGTGCTTATCGAAATTCCAAGTTTTGAAGGAAAAATCAGTCTCCGAATACTGCAAAAAAAGGTGTCAATCAGGAACTCCAACCTCCTTTTGATATCAACTTCAGGAAGTGATTTTCGTTGGAAATTTTCCCGAGTTCCATTTCACTGAGAAAGCAGTTGTGTATGATGTAAATATATACTGAAAGGAAAAAGAAACGCAGGGTAGCATTATGTTCGAAAAAATTTTGTCCACATGACCGAAAATTACAAAAATTTAGAAAGAGAAATTTAGTTACTGTGCACTAAAATCAGTATTTAGAATTACTCAACCGTAAAATTTATGACGTCACATAGGTAAGACGCTAAAAAGCCCAAAACACATGCAATTTGATAACGACGAGTTTGTCAATAAATCTTGTTGCATTATTTGATGCATATAAGGTAGGCACATCGTTTTTCAATATTAAGAGACATTATTAATTTCTTGAAATCTTGGCACAGTTTACGGAAGTTTAATGGGGTCTTGTTTTCGAATTACCTAATGAATGAAAAGGGCAACAACGGTTTACTAAGCAGTTTCTTGTAAATTTTCCCTAATAAAACGTGTTACCCATTGTCAGAGAGGGTCTGGAATGGTTTCCAATCCACCGTGACGATGACGTTAACGCGAAACATAACCATGTAACGAGCGGGTTATTCGTCCTGCCATCTCTTAAATCGCCACCTTACTTCCACAAAAACAGCCATTTATACAGAAGACGATTATAATCATTGCATTCATACGAAATTTGAAAGAAAACAAATCCGCAATTTGGTTTTTTGAGCTTACTGTTGTATTCCTCTCACTGGCGCGAGCACGCGGCGTTTGGCTTATTCCTTTGCGTGGTTACCCATGCCAATTATAGCCAGAGTTTGAAAGACAAACACTCTAATGAAATTCCATGCAAAGGAGAAATAAAGCTCTGACAGATGCACGGTAGTGACATTGAAGATTATGAGAGTTCTCGATTTTCACTTTTGGAGGGTATCGTCATTTGAGCTTCAATAACTCATGAATTATTAGTCAAAATTAAATAGGAATTTGGATTTATCTTTTTGAAAGATGATTTTAAAAGTTAAATGGAAAACTGACACATATTTTAAGAAAAACAAATTTAATTAACCTCAAAAGTTTACCCTGCGTTTCTTTTTTCCTTTCAGTATGTAACTCATTCTTCAATACTGAGTTCAGATGTACGTGTGACCAAAGGGCTATTTTTTTAAAATGATCAGTTTCATTATTTATGTACATTAATTGAGTCAGTACCTTTCCTGCTTCTGAAAAAATATCATGGGAAGATAATATGAAGTTTTAAAGAGGAGTTATGTGTCCAAATGTTCAAGCGTGTCTGAAATTTTTTGTACGTAACTTGGTGTCCACAATGACTGTTTTTTTTAAATCAATAAGCTATACTTTTCTGGTGTATCCTTTTTGAAGTATATAAACATTAGTTTGCAAGTTTCATTGCATGACTTATTTCTGCCTCATTCCATAATGATAAGAAAATATATTCCAGATTAACAATGGACACCGTTACTTACATAAACACTAAACAAGTAACATATAGCTAGAAATTAACAAGTTGTTAAAATATGGATATAATGATATTAATGAGGTATGATGAAATCAGGTTTAATGTTAAATAATTGAAATTTATTTTAAAAGTCACACTTTTTATTTATAGTTTCAAAAAAGGAGAAATTATGTAAGTTACATGGACACCTAACTCCGCATTTAAGGCTTAAAATAGGAACAAAAAATAATAAGACAACCGAACACTTTTCTTTAACACTTTTAATTTTATTTTAAAGCTTAATAATTGACAAGCTTTCAAAGAGAATTAATGCAGACAAGTGAATTGTCAAATGGATGGCTAAATATACAAGTTTTTTCTAATTTGATTCTTTTGGATCTTTGTGTCATTGTTACGAACATAATTCAGTCACTCCTTGTAAATCTGCATGTAAAATATATATATATATAAAACAAAATACACCATGTGGTAATGAATACCAATGCTGTTCAATTATATTTATTATATATCCTTCAAAACACCAGAAACAAGGCAATTAAAGCACAAACTGTGTCACTACTTCCAATTTTCGTGTCTGTTTACGAACGTAATTGCGTATACGATATGGCAATATTTCAAACAATATTCGATATATATCCATCCTATGATAAGAACAGAACAGAACTAACAATTATAGAATAAAATATAGTACAATGTAAGTTAATCATTAATAGATTATACAAATAATGTTAAAACACTTATGTTCGTAACAAAAGACGCGAATCAAAAGTCAAATGTTAAACCGAAAGTACTCGACTCGGACAGATCTATGCATTTTGTAAGGTCATAATTGACATATTTTAGTTTCTGATTTATAGCTACATGGTATAATGATACAATGACTGTTTTTATGTATCATACATTCACGCTAATTGTTGCAATATGACTGTACTTGCCATATCTATTATGTACGTAACTTTTGTCTTCCACATGGACACAATGAGCATCGCCATGTATTCTAGCAGACAGCTGCGCCAACTTTCTACTTTCGTTTTCAATTTATACTTATACCACTGCTACGAACATCCTGATCTACACTTATGATTCATAGGCTGTTATTTTAGCAATCATACTAAAAGCTTTTATGTTCGTAACGGTCAAGACACCAAACATTTTACAATCAGAGGTCATTTTAAATTTACGAAAAGAACTGAGTTATGTTTATGAAGCGTATTCTCAAAATTAATAAACCATGCATACTCATTAGTTAAACGCAGAATTTGACTTTGACATATTATTTACTGTATGTAGAGAGGTGCCAAAAACTTCAATGCATATATGGACACAATGCATTACGAACATAAACCATATGTTTTTAAATTCAGAAAAAAATAATTAGGATAATTTTAGCATGTTTGACAAATTAAATACTTTACTTCATTTATATGCTAAGACATTGTACATATATATCACGTCGAATGTTTTTATTTTCAAATAAAACAATACCCTTCTGCTTCTCCTAAAATTATGTCACACTTTTTGTGATTGAAATCCCATAAATGCAATACAACAATGACCAATATTTTTTTATTCCTCAATTCTTATTCATAAAACTATTCAAACTATATTCTTAGATAAGTATCAAATTAAAGCAATATCAATTTATCTGCTTACACATTATTTACTAGAAAATAAAGGAGAAAAGAAATATATTTAAATAATTCACCAGTATAGAAGAATGAGTTATATAGTTTTGAATTTTTCGTGAGGGATGCGTGTTTAGAGTGTACAAAAGTTGTACATCTTGATGTTACTGACTTTTGAAAAAAAAATGGTGATTTCAATTTTCTAGAGTGGGGGGCTAGGCAACTTTACCCCCACCCACCCCGTTCCCGACGCCTGGATTATATCACAGTTGTGAAAACCAAGTCACAAATATGTGCTTTTATGTTGTTGAATTTAGTACCGGTTTTATGATCAAAATTCTACAACCTGGCTCAGTTTTCAATGGACAAGGATCTAAATTCAACACCTTTGGTCTCAGTATTCAACGTTGAAAAATGAACCCTTGGGTCAAATATCGCGTTAGCGCTTCATGACAAATATGCCGGCGTGAAGAGTTGTAGTTCATGTTCCTCACAAATCTTCAAAAATTAAATTAATTTCTTATATATACATTATTTTTCTGATGAGTTGACACAACATTTATGCAATTCAACTATCATTTGTAAAGCAAAGCAAATTTGCACTTTAGTTTTGACCTTAAGTGAGGTATAATGACGTAACAATGGAGATATTTATGCACAACCATGGTAGTTCATGAGAAAATGATCAGTCTTCCTCCTTGAAAAGAATCTTAAAGAAAAGTATTTGGAAATGTAAAAATACTAAATGATAAGCAGAGACGCAAACATCTGTGATCATTTTGTACATAATAAACTATTGTAAATTATATGAATAACATTGTTCTACGTCTCAAGCCACGGTCCGGATTCCGCATATATTATAGCTCTCTCCTACCCGTGGCTGTTTGATAACAAAATGTGTCGTAATCTTGAATATTTACGCCTCTCTATTGTGACGTCATATTCAGTCAGTGGCAAGTTTTGTTTCCATCGCAATCGAAATCAACAACTGACGTCAACAGTATACAAGAAATATTTCCTATACTGCGATTGGATATTGAAAGGTCGCGATCAAGTTCATCATCCGACTATGCTCTACTCGCATTGGTCAATATTTTAATGAGCTACGACGAATTCTCTCCTCGTTCAACCACGGCCAGATGGGAGAGGAGCGTACATTTTGGCCGTGGTTTGCGACGATGAACATTGTTTTGAATGTTTAATTTCAGTATCAAAATAAAAACAAACAATGAAAACAAATAAAGACAGAAAAAATAAATCAAACTTTAAGAATATTACAGGTTGACATTTTTTTCATATTTAACTTTTTTCTCGTTTTCCATAATAACCCACTTATGAATGTATAATAAAGTGTTAATACATGTAAATATTTAATTCTTGAGCTTTGTGGTTCTTTTAAGTAGCCTAAAATTGTTGTTTGTGGGTTCAGTTCCATATTTTCATTTAGTTCTAACACACAGAGAATTGTTTCTTCTACTTATTTAAGTGTTGGTTTGATCAACCTACAATGAAAAAATATTGTTGATTTTTCCCTTTGGTTTTACATAAATTACATATACCACTGGACATTCCAATTTTGCATAATTTATCTTCAGTGCACAAGATATGTATTATGGATCCCTTTCCATTGAAATTCTTGAATTTAATGTTTTATTTCTATTCTTGTTATGCTTTCCCAAACTAAATTCCACTGTATGTTACTTTGTAATATTTCCCCCCATTTTTCTTGACAGTTTGGTACAGTAACTGTTTTCTTATTTAGGATTTTTTCTATGCATTTTAATCTAATATCTTCATTTTTACTACTTTATTTGTAGTTCTTTTAATGAGAAAATTTGAAATACTTTTGAAATTCTACTCCCCCTACAGTTTTTGTTTGATTTTAATATAATTTGGCACACAAGAAGACTACACCAAGATACATATTTCTGTGTTTCGGTTTTTGATTTCGATGAACGCTGTTGCTGTGGTTACTAAAAATAGAAATTTCTTTGAAATACTTTCAAAATGTTGCTCCTCCTACAGTGTTTGTCTGACTTCAATATAACTTTGCACACAAATAGACTACACCAAGATAAAGAATTCTGTTTATCGGTTTTGATTTCGATGAACTATGTTGCCATAGTTACTAAAAATAGTTTAAAGTCCCAACTGCTACTTTTCTCATCCTTTGTTACAAGTACAAACCAGTCGAGCTTCAGTCTCGAGAGAGAGACTTCTGGTTTTTATTTATATTGTATCAAAGGATTATTTATCTATTTCTTTACGAACGATTTCATTTGTCTAGAATTAGCCTGTATTGTGTTGAAAATGAGCGAGATGTTCCGGGTACTCTTAAACTGGGTTCTTCCAAATGAATTTGCGTACATGTTAGAGGACAGCCATTTAGATTAAAGGGGAGGCTGGCAGATGTCAAATAAATAACACTATCCTTATAAATGTTGTCTAAGAAAATAAATAATTTGAATTTGACTGGTAGTACCTAATTAAGCCACCCACGCATCAGAAGTCTTGAGTTTTCGGGTTTTAGCAGATTTCCTTCTCCCCCCCCCCCCCCCCCCCGAGAGGTACCTCAGCCTCAAGGCAAATACATGTAAATGAGCCAAGTTCAACCGCCAAGATACATATTTCGAATGCTTGAAAACTTTATTACAAATACTAAGACTAATAGTTGCGCTGACCGATGAAAACCTTCGTAACAAAAAAAAAATCAATCCTTCAGTTACAATACAAATGTAAAATTATCGAATACAAATAAGAAATTTTACAATACAAATAAGAAAAAAGTTATACATATATATAACTGAAAAATTATACATACAAATAAATTTGTAATACAAATGGATAATTATAGGATACAAATGGAAAATTATACAATAAAAATGAAAAATATAAAATACAAATGGAAACATATGGAATACAAATAAAAATTATACAATACAAATGGTAAAGATCGAATATTGCAACTTTTGACATGCCATATTTCACCTACTTTATCATTCAGATTTTTGAATGCATGTATAATTATACCCCCGGATCGAAAGATCCCAAGGATATTTGTTTTTGTCCTGTCTGTCTGTTTGTCTGTTTCCCTCTCTGTCTGTGTGTTGTCAACTTTTATTCTAGCCCATAAGTTTTGAGAGGGTGGGCTATGGCTTTCATATTTCACAACTAGGGGTACTGTGTGTTGTCAACTTTAATCTAGCCCATAACTTTTGAGCTGGTGAGCTTTGGCTTTCATATTTCACAAGGTGTTCCTTGTGTCAAGACCTTTCCATGGGTACCATCAAACTTGACCTTGACCTTGGAGTTTGACCTACTTTTACAAAAAATGCCACACTTTAACCTTAGCCATAACTTTTGAAAAGTTGGAGCTAGAGATTTCATCCATCACATGTACGTATTCATTGTGACAAGACCTTTCAGTTGGTATAGATATTTTGGACCTTTTGACCTTGACCCACTTTTTTAAAACATTTAACCGTGATTATAGCTGTTGAACAATTAGAAAAAGGGCTTTCATATTTCACAGGTGTTTTCCTTGTAACAAGGTCTTCCTTTGGGTACCAACACTTTTGACCTTTTTACCTTGACATTTCGAGTTGAACATGCATTTAAGAGATTTCAACCCTTGCCATAAGCTGCCATACTGGGAGAGGGGGCATCAGTGTTTCACAAACGCAGCTTGTTTTTATTCTGAAGTAAAACACAGAGAATGAAATTTGATTGATTAATGAATTTATATAATTAATAAAACATTTTATGCCCCCGTGATCGAAGATTCGGGGGTATATAGAATTTGGTGCGTCCGTCCGTCTGTCTAGTTGTCTTCTGTTTGTCAGTCTGTTTGTCCGCAAACACTTTAACTTACCCATATTGTAATGTTTTATGGACTTTGAGATTGAATACTGTTAGTTATTTCCGTATCCTTTTTTTTTAAATTAGCATAACTTTTACTTTAGTGGAGCTATGACTTTCATACTTCACATTAGTCCAGTCATATTATCAAATTTTCCATCAAAATGGGAACTAATTGCAACAGCTAGCATGCAGTTTCAAAACTTAGATTTTATCAATCTATAAAATGATCAGAATAAAAAAATAAGTAAAAAAAATTAGCATTTTTTCTTTAAAATTATAGCGGACGAAGCGAGTAATAACTCTTTTTCAATTTGATATTTTATTAGTTTTAATTTCACTTTTTTCCTTCTTTTTTTCAATAACTGAAGAGCTTATTGCTTGAAAAAAAAAACTGACGATGTGGGCTTGTTTTCACTATATTTTCAGTTAACATTTTATCAGTGGTCATTTCACTTTTTTTTCCTTTTCTTTTCAATAACTGAAGAATTAATTGTCTTATTTTTTTTTAGATTAGTGAAAGGTTGGAAAGGATGTTTCAATAAAGAATTAATTAATTTTTTATTAAAATATATATATATATATATCTCAGGCAAAGTAATTTCTTTTTTTTCCAACGCAGAAGAATCTTTGCATCTCCTAAATTGTACGGAAGCCCGTTGAGAAGAATGAAATACATATGTATTTTTATTGCGTTTAATCGAAACTAGAGGTACTGTGAGCAATGAGCTCACTAAATGATACCCCCGCCTCCCATAATGCCCATGCGTTGCTATATATTGTTTTACGGTAACGTGATTCTAGTTTCTTATGATGTCATTAAAAAATAAAAATTATTTCTAAAGCATTCAAAATAGTGTTTCAAGTAGTCGTATTTGATGGAGATCAATTTAAATAACTATCCAATAAAATACCAAAGTGCAATTGAACATTTACAATTTATATTTTAAATATATTCCAAATTTACATATAATTAATCTACGAAAACAGAAGAATATGGATTTTGAGAAAATGGCATCTTAATTTTCTTTGATTTGACTCGCATACTTCAAATTAACAAAAAAAGTTTGTATGTACTTGCATGTGTATACCTTAAAAAAAACTCAAGTTTTTGCACTTTGAAATTCAAAGTAAACGTTTATTTTGAGACAGGAACAAATAAACTGTCTTCTTTCTAACGTAATTCATATATATTCATCACAAAAACCAAAACTAATGATTAATTTATTATTGGTTAAACAACTGCATTGTTAAAAGTTAGAATACAGAAAATGATTATAAATATTGCAATATCTTTGCAAAAACATATATAAAACATGGAGTTTTAAAGTCTTTTACATGTAAATATTTTAGAATTCTTAAATTCTGATAGAAAAAAATCTTGATTGTTTCCAAAGAAAAAAAGAAATCATCAATTGGCAAAATTGATGATAAATTATGAAATAATACTGAAAAGAGGCTAATATGCGTACATGTATGCAGTATATAAAAAGGTTCTAAAAGTGGGGATCGAAATATATATGTGGATCAGAGGGTTTCTTTCTTTCTTTATTTTGGCATGACTTATTTTCAGATTATCAACAACAGATTAAAATGTCATATGCTTTTTTCACGTGTTCTCCATCAAGTCAATTTTATCACGTGAAAACTATTTGTCATACATGTATGAATGACTTGAAATGAGCAAGATCCCTCAAGATTGCATTGATTTTTAAATTATTTACAGATAAAATGCTAAATAATTACATGTTTAATTACTCATACCTTATATTTTCTGGTCCATTCTCACATTACTTCAGTCCCCGCTTACATGAATGTGTGTGTTTTAAATTCAGTATAATTGTCAAATAAAAAAAAAAAAATTACAGATCGAATGTGCCTAGGAATGAATTAGCAAAGTCATCAAAACACGTGAGTATCATGTGACACTTATAATAACAAACAGTGCCGGGAAGAACGGACAAGGAAATTAATTGCATAAAAAGAAGGTAATTCTGATTGTATTCATGCACTTAATCAAATCAAACAGGTCATATCAAACATTTAAAAGAGGTAACATGAGGGCAATTTTTGATCTTTTAATTTGAGGACCGCAAGCATCTCGAATTTTCTCTTCCAATTCATTTAATTTTTTTTAATCATTTAATGTAAAAGTCAGAAAATTTTGTCTCGATTAAAGTATATATTTTTGGCAATTGGATCAGAGATATATAAGAAGTATTAATGGCCTTGATAGCATTTTTTGGATAATTATTTTTATTATCACAAAGAACACATCGGTACAGTTTAGTGGCGGATCAAGGAGTCTTGGGGGAAAAAAGAGGGTGGGGTGTTCGGGGTAGTGTCCACAGCCACACACACACACACACACACATTTAAGAAAAATCATGTATATTTTGGACACAAAATGGGGGGATGAGCCCTCTTCTAAATCTGCCAGTGTGACGGTGTACAATGTACATAACATTTAACAGTATATGTTGCATGTAGAACTTTGTTAAATAGTTGAGCATATTTTTGAATTTCAGGAAAGATGTCAATATTCAGGTATACCCTCCCTGTTTTCTTCCTCTGCCTGACACAACAGATTCTAGCCAGGAGCGGACTAAGGGGGGTGTTTCCAGACAAATATCCTCCCATGCTACAGAATGGAATAGACCCCGGCAGTCCACTATTCCTGACTCCATATGTCGAGAAAGGACAATTTGATATGGGTAAGATGGCAGCTTGCGTATGCATATGTATAAAGATGATGTTTGTTATCATGCACACCAACATCTTAAGTACATGCAGCATTTAATCACTGATTAATTTAATGTAACTAAGATGTCCCAACTACTTATTTCTTTTCCTCTGAATATCTCAAATATAGATGTCTAAAAGACATCTTAATCAAGTTCAATATAACATGGTTTTAATTCACAGGCAGCTGAGGTTACTTTTTTTCTTTTAATAAAAAAAATACCCTTACTAATCCATCGTCGCAAACCACAGCCAAAATGTACGATCCTCTCCCATTCTGGCCGTGGTTCAACGAGGAGATAATTCTTCGTAGCTCATTAAAATTTTGACCAATGCAAGTAAAGCATAGTCGGAAGATGAACTTTATCGCGACCTTTCGATATCCAATTGCAGTAATACTGTTGACGTCAGTTGTTGATTTTGATTGTGATGGAAACAAAACTTGCAACTGACTGAATATGACTTCACAATAGAGAGGCGTAAATATTCAAGAGTACGACACTTTTTGTGATGAAGCAGCCACGGGTAGAGAGCTATATGTGGACTCTGGACCGTGGCTTGAGACGATGTTACTAATCATGCTAATAATTATAAGTTAGGGGTATTTTTTTTTATTAAAAAAAAAAAAAGTAATGTCAGGTGCCTGTGGTTTGCCTGTCTAGATCTGCATAGATCTATAACGGTACTAAATATTTCAGATAAATTAAAGTATAAAATATAATAAATTCATTTTAATTATTCTAATACTGTAGATCACTAAATTTTTCGCGATACCTTATTTTCGTGAGATAGTCATTGACTCTTTGTTAGGGAGACAAAATTTTCGCAAATTGTGGTTATTGCTCTTTATAATCTTAAGGAATACTATTATACACAAGAATTACATTTTCGTGATCACACTGTCTCGCATAACTACGCGAAAATAAAGTTCTTCCAAATAAAAAGTGATTTATAGTATGGTACTTTATAAAATACATCATTTTTTAAATTAAAAAAATTAAACATGTAAAATATGACAAATTCCTCTAATTTGGCAATTATTACTAAAAAAAAATGGGGCGGGCATAATTTTTTTGAAACCCTGTTAAAAGAAAAAGCTATTCTTCCCAAACGAAGATATTTATATCTTCCCAAATGAAGATATGTATGACATATGTGCAATTGAAAACAAATAAATTTGGAGGGAGTCGCAAACTTAATTACCTTAAACCAACAGTATGGGGAAAGAGGACAGTGTACAATACTGTAAAACATGCCAATATCATCTTCTTGTACTTTCAGCTCAGAAGCTGAGTAGAGTGGGGCCGTTAGATGGAACAAATCTGGAGAGCTTTGCAGGATTTTTCACCGTAAACAAAACCACCAATAGCAACATGTTCTTCTGGTTTTTCCCTGCTCAGGTAATGATCACTTGAAATGTAATGAAAAGGCATGTAATGGACAGACAGCTAGACAAAGTGATAGATGAGTATTAATTAAGATTTAGACATACTACAATAGTGGGAGAACAATTACTGTACTGTAAACCAACTTTTATTTGTCTGCGAAGTTTATTTATTTTATTAAGTACATTTTAAAAATACAGTGGACCCTCATTTATCCGGACGCTTTGGTTCCCAGTCAATTTGTCCGGATATGTGAAGCATCCGGATATCTGAATCACCAGTTAAACGAGACAATATAACATTTAAAAATTTCGTTCCGATGAAAAATCGTCCGGATACTGAAGCATCCGGATATCTGAAGGTCCACTGTATACTCATTTTTCTCCACTAAAAAAAGGAATTGTAATTGCAACTGTTATTGTATTGCTCTATAGAGCAGTGCCATAATATATAAATATGGCTCAGATCAAAATGAAAATGTAGGCCTCTCAAGATGAACCTGTGCTGATTCTCTGGATCTTGGTCACGTGATAGTGCCCATGGTTTCTGCAGAGTAGGCTATGCTAAAAGAAGCCGTGGTACAACATGTAGAAAACATATCTTTATGTCATTTGCAGCTGTAGAACATATTCAAAACAATTTTTACTAGTTTGAGAAAAAATTCAATTTTATCCACCATGCATTGCACTTTTACCACCCCATTATTATCCGGAAAATCATGACAATTTCCTTTCATATCTTATACACTCCATGACTAGGGTTTAGCTCAGATCTTTAGTTGTAAAGTGTATTTGTTCTGATCTTTATTACGCCTGATTTCAGACAAATCCAGAGACAGCACCAGTGGTTCTCTGGTTACAAGGTGGCCCCGGTGGTTCCTCATTGTTTGGGTTGTTCGTTGAAAACGGTCCAATCATGGTGGACAAAGATATCAAGTGTGAGTTTACGCTGGATGAATCGATATTATTCAATGTTAGTGTCATTTAATGGAATTAACATTAATTGTTTGATTATTAAATTGTATTTTTTGTTGTACCAATAATAAATTATGAGTCTGAACTGTGGTTACGTAGTAATATGAAAACCCAAATGAATGAGGGTTACCAGTAGGTATAAATGTGTATGAAATATGTGGAGCTAACAGTTTTAGAGCTCAAAAGTCCATAAAACAATACAACATTGGAGCAAAGCAGACACAGACCTCCAAAACATCAGAGGTGGGATCAGGTGCCACGGAGGAGTGAGCATTCCCTGCCGATTGGTCACACCCGCCTTATGCTCCTTTTCATTAAGTTAACGGGAAATGCATTTGTAACAGAAATCTGTCAACAAAAAAAATGAGTTGAAACGAGACTGGGTTTTTATGTACTTATGGAATTTAGTCCATGCATTAACAGTCATTTTGTAATTTACTTACATTGTTGATGCAGACATTGCAAACATGTCCTATTACTTATACAAAGTATACATTTCTCTCACAGAATTTTATCTGTCATTTTAATCTTGAACATTGTTTTATATTTCAGTGAGTAACAGAAAAATGACATGGAACACAAAGTACTCCATGCTCTACATTGACAACCCAGTGAGTATGTCTGTGTGTTAAGTAGCTGGGTTTTTTCAATCTGATATCTTTACCTCCCCCCCCCCCCCCCAAATAAAAGAAGAATGAAAAGGGGCTACATTATTGAAGCTATGTGTTAATTACTGTCTTAAAGTTTATGAATTGTATCAAGATCACAGCAAGTTCATGTACATACTTATGATACATGTATATGTGATTCAAACATTGAAATTTAGAATTACCTCCTCCCCCCTCACACACACACATACATGTATACATGTAAATGAATAAATCGAGAATATACATGAAAATAATAAATGAATTAATAAACAGTTAAACTATATTAATTATTTGGAAGCAATATATCATTGAAAGGAATTCTTAATCCAAAGAAATTTATAAAAAACAATGAAGATGTATGAGAGAGTTGATCTTTGAAACTTTAGAACTCAATTTTGTAGAGTTCAATTTCAGTGTACTCTTCCATTTTGATTTCACAGGTAGGGACGGGCTTCAGTTTTACAGGTAAAGATGAGGGATATGCTACCAACGAACAGGATGTTGCCAGAGATTTGTACAGGTATTTTTAAAATCTTGAATAAGCTAAGTTTGAATTACATATTATTAATATAAATACTTAAAAAAGTGTAATTTTACCAAAACATAGAGTGGAATCTGTGTCATTTGTTTTGATAACATTGTATAATATATGTGCTAAAGTCAGATATAGTAAAACTCATTTAGTACGAACACGGATATAGCGAATTCACGGATATAGCGAAGTTATCTTGGATCCCCAGCTATGTGAATTTAACGAATTCCTTATATGGATATAACGAATTATGGATATAGCAAAGTAGTTTTATAGGTCTCAGTGACTGAGTTTTACTGTACCTCCTACTTAAACTTGGGCTAGTGGGTTAACCCTTTAGCTCAATTGGTAGAACACTGGACTGGCAAGCCAGAGGGCTGAGAGGCCCTGGGCAGATCCCAAGTAGAGGCACCAAAATGTCTCTGTTATATTTGAGGACATCTCATTCTCTAGAGGGGGACAATGTTTTACATGTAATGTCAGATACATGACTTCATACTAGCTTGGGCTAGTGGTTTTCTTCAGCTCCGTTGGTAGAGCACTGGACTGGCAATTCAGAGGACCTAAGTTCTACCCCCCAGTAGAGGCACTAACATGTCTCTGATACACATATACAGTAAAATCTACATAATCTGGACACTACTGTTTACATACTGTAGATTCCTTATTTTTCGCGAGTACTTATTATCGCGAGACGGCTCTCTAACATCAAATCACGAGAATAATAGTTCGCGAATGGACGCTTGATCAATAGAATTTACATGGATTTCAGCAACATAAAAATAAAAGCGAGTAATTTTATTTCGTGAGTGATGCTTCTCACAAAATTACGCGATAAATAATTCCTCATTTATAATTAGGAATCTACAGTAGAAATTAACCCAATTAGACAATATTCTGAATTTGACAACATTAAGTGATGTACAGGGCAAGGTTTTGCAATACAAAGCAATGACAGCACTTAAATTTCACTATACTTGGTAAACCTGAGTTTATCTTGTTTATTTTGTATTATTTACAGCTGCCTGACACAGTTTTTCCAAGTCTTTCACCAGTTCCAGAAAAATGACTTTTATGCCACTGGAGAGGTACATTTATTTAGAAAGCTTTATCTATAAACATATCTTATACCGGTAATTCAATGACACATTTCCATGAAGATACATAGGACCCAGACCCCCAAAATTTAAGCCCCTCTCCCATATTAATTTCAAATGATTAAGTTAGCTTGTCAGGGATGGCCTAAGCCATCCCTCCTCTTCAAATAAAGTAAAATTTCTATTAGACCTGTCATTTATTGGTTTGTTTTATATAGCAAATTTTCAACTACAGAAATTCCAATCTTTATTTTTTTTCCCTCCTAAGTATCCATTTTTTTCTGCAACATGTGTAAATCTATTTTGATTTTCTTGTTGATCCATGTTTTAACTTTCAGTCCTATGCTGGTAAATATGTCCCTGCCATTTCATACAAGATTCACATGGAAAATCCACAGGCAAAGACTAAAATCAACTTCAAAGGCATGGCAATAGGTGATGGTCTCTGTGACCCAGAAACAGTAAGTAGGTCTCTGGTACCCTGAAATAATATAGTAAGTAAACACTTAATGTCTAAGAATTAAGAGTTAAAAAAAGCTAAGATATTTAATAAGGAAGTTACTCATTAGGCAGCTGTCTACAAAGCCTGGAATGACACATTCTTATTGGGAACATAGCATAAAATGACACATTTTAATTGGCTCCCTTACCATGAATTCCATATCCTTGTTGGCTAAAATAGTCGTAAATGACATTCTGAAACAGTAAAAACTTATTAAATAATTGATATTACTTGTTATAAAATGTCTTGAAATTTATATCATATTAGGCAAGAATTTGGAAAGTACAACATCCTGATTACACAAGTTTCCCTGTTTTCTGATTGGCTTCAAAGCTTTTAAAGGCATTTTCCAATTGGCTACAAAGCTTTAAATGGCAGATTTTTATTGGCTTCTTAGACAGAAGTACAATTTTAGATGTCATTTTCAATGGCTGAGTTAAATGTTTTATAAATTAATGCTCACATCTCTGTAGAGCCTTTTCTACTATTCTGGACATTTCAGTTCAACATTATGATATGTTAACCTTTCAAGCAATGAAAAAAAAGATATGCTTAATTTTAAATATAAGATTTTCTTTGAGAAATGCATTTATAACAATGATACATGTACATGTCTATATTAGTCTTAAGCAATATTGTAGGTCTAATTTTAAAAAAATATTTACCAGTACAGCTAGCGCTGTCAATTTCAACTCATGTAAGACATGTATAATATTCTTATCCTTTTTCAAAACTGTTTTTTTCAAAAATATTTTCGATTAAAGCTTGTCCATTGTAAAAATGTATTAAAACATGCAAGTAAAGTTCATTTACCTTTTTAACAGATGATGGGTCAATATGCCACTTTTATGTACAGTATTGGATTACTGGATGAAAAACAAAGGGCTTACTTCCAAGGCATGACGGATAAAGCTACCATTTACATCAGGGGAAAGAATTTTAAAGCAGCCTTTGATGTATGTCAACATAGTAAGAAAAAATTAGATGTGTTTGTAAAACACCAATGCATTTCAAAAAATGTCAGAACATAGAAACATTATTTTATGATGCAACCAGTGAAAATTTTAGCAGCATTATAGAGGCATCATTATTTCACAAACACACCTAGTTTGTACTGATACTTTAAAAATCATTTCCTGAATCAATGTCATAGTTGTTTAAAATTTTGCATTTTTCAACTTTTAGATCTTTGGGCAACTTATCTTGGGTGACACAACATATTTTTACAACGTTACGAATATCGCTGATAATTTTAATTTTTTGCGCACACAGGTAAGATCGACTTACTTACAATGAATGTTGCTTTCTTTTCTATTTATAGATATTTGACACGCTTTTGAATGGTGATCTAACTCCAAATGCGCCATACTTTTACAATGTTTCTAACATTCATAATTACTACAACTTTTTACTGACTGAGGTAACTATGCAATTTCTTTTCCCCCTTTGTTATAATCAAATTGACCTTGATTTTATGTTTTTACTTGTTGAAATTAACCAACATTATTTCTGTTAATTGAATGGAACATTATTTTATCACACTATAAGCAATTCAAAATTTGACAAAATGCCATAAAATGCACATGTAAACTTAAGAATTTTATGTTTCAAAACATTAAGAGTTATGATGGTGAAGTGAGTTTTTCTGATTGAAGAGAGGTCTGTGTTCCTCAGATACTGTAGATTCTTGAATATCAGAGAGGAATTAATTATCGCTTAATTTCACGAGAAACATCATTTGCGAAATCAAATAATTTCCTTTTATTTTTATGGTTGTGAAATAAATTTAAAATCTCTTGAGCAGTGCATTTCCATGTTCACCCCTTGTTTCAGTGTGTAAGTACAAATTGATCAATTGTCTTGTTTAAGGAGCCAGAAGAGTTTAATTATTACGGAAATTACGTGGCCAAGCCTGAGGTACGGGCAGCAATCCACGTGGGTAACCTGACCTATAACAGCGGTACACAGGTAGAAATGCACCTCATCAACGACGTCATGGATACTGTCAAACCGTGGATCATACCCATCATGGAAAATTATAAGGTTAAGCTTCTATTTGTGATTTTCTAAGAAATCTGAGAGATTTCATGGATGACCCAATTTTTTTCCATATTTTTTGTTTATGGTCCCTGGTTTAGGGGACCAAATTCCAGGTTGTCGGCTTAATTGAATATTATACATTTTGAAAATGCATTAAATTACACTTAAACATATTTACTCATTATCATCTGGCATGCTAAATTTATTAAATTTTTAAAATTAAGTTTAACACTGAAAACTGTCTATACTGACACCTGTTCAATTTTTGAATTCTGAGGTGAAATGTCTTTTCAATTTTACAGAACATTTTTACTTATGTTTTTTACACTGTGCAATCTATTCTGGCACAAAAATTGTCTCTCAGAACATGTCAAATAATACAGGTTTCACTTGTTTAATCAGGTTATGTTCTACAACGGTCAGTTGGATATCATAATTCCTGTACCGATGACGGAGTTCTTCCTGCTATCCATTGATTGGTCAGGAAAGGACATGTACAGGACCACAGACAGGTTAATCTGGAGGATAAATCCCGACGACAAAGAGGTGGCAGGTTACGTCAGGCAGGTCAAGAACTTCTACCAGGTAAGACCATCTTTAAAAAATTGCCCTCTATTTTAAAATTTGCTCTCTATTTAAAAAATTGCCCTCTATCAGGTAAGGCCATATTTTAAAAAAAATTGCCCTCTTCCAGGTAAGGCCATATTTTATAAAATTACCCTCTTCCGGGTAAGGCCATCTTAAAAAAATTGCCCTCTATCAGGTAAGGCCATCTTTAAAAAATTGCCCTCTATCAGGTAAGGCCATTTTAAAAAAAAAAAGTAGTTGGTTGCCCTCTGCTGATTGACTGGCTTGAAAAATTTAATTCAAAACTTTTTTTTAACCTCCTGGAAGCAATTGTCTTATATGCTTTCAGTAAAAAGATTTTGAAAATTAGGCATTGATTTTGAAATTCTCTGTGAAAACTTATTTTGTTACCAACCTACTGATCCAAGACATGTACATATATTTTCATCTTGAGTTGTGAGAGGGCAAACAAAAATTTATTTTCTAGCTTCTCATTAAGTAAAGTAAAAGTTCAATTTTGAACATAACCATATGTAGAGGAAGGATATGTGTTGGGAAGTGATATTGGAACACTTTGCACCCATAGGAGTGAAAATTATTCAGGAGGCCAGTAAACAACAAACAAACAAGTCAACAAATCAACAAAGTCAACAAATAAATCTATGTATTCTTTACACCTCCCTTTCCCAAACCTTTAAATATCTTGAAGTTTTTCTTCTTTCTAGAAAGTTTAAGCTAAATAAATGTGGATTAAGAGTACATGAATATTGAGGATTGATTCCATGTAAAATATCTCTTTTCAATACACTCGTATATTTCTATTTTTAATTACAGGTGATTGTACGGAATGCTGGACATATACTACCGTATGACCAACCAGAGCGAGGCTACGATATGATACAAAGATTTATAGAAAATAAGAGATTTTCATAAAAAAAATGGCCATAAATTAATTATGTTATCTTTATTTTTATTATAAAATTTTATATATTTATAACTGCTTTTTTTTGTTATGCAAGAAAAATCAAATAATTCAAATAACAACTTATTGTACTTTTTTCTTTTTAAATAATTACAATTTTCCAAGTCTCTCTCCCCCCTCCCCCTCCCCCTCTCTCTCTACCCAATTTATTTGGAGAAAATTGTTATTCAAAACTGAGTTTTCAATTGTAATTATTTTACTTTAAGAGAACTTAATTTAAACATTTTTTTAACGGTCATACTAAAATACGCCTGCCGACGCCTGCCAGGAGAAAATACGCCTGCCGAGAAAATCCATACGCCTGCCGTTTTATTTATTGAATTAATTTGTTTTTTGTTTGATATATTATTTTTACAGACCTTGTAGTTGATGTTTTAAAGTTTGCATTAACGGCGTGGAAAACGCCAGCCGAGAAAATCTAACGCCCGCGGTGTTGTTTCTCTTATATCATATTACAATATTTGATATAATACTTTCATAAAGTAGTTGCTTAATATTTCACCAAAAATTAATCCAAAAAATATTTTAAATAATTTATTCGTTTAGTGTGTGATACAAGAATTTGTAGTATTAAAGGAGATAACTCTTACTTGACAATTAGAACTGCTGTGTGAAGACACGTTTTTCTTTCTTTCTTTCTTTACATAAAGTTTTAAGTATTTGATTTCGTATTTGTTATAGAATTTACAGAGGCTCAGGAACACACATGCAGTAAAAACTTTGCGTTTTACGGGTAGTTATTTTGAATCAGAAACTGAAATATCCCAAATGAATGTCTATTGAACTTTTTAAAACATCAATTGAATTATTATTTCAGGTTATATATGCAACAAAGTTATAAAAGTAAATACAAAATGTTACAGGTAAGAGAAAGGGTATATAATTAAGCTATTCCTACAAATCCATGTATACGTCAAGCAGAGAAGGAAATAAACGGAATGAGTAAGAAAATCAGCATGTACATGTATGTATTTGTCTATTTGATCATGTCATGTATACAAAATATCGCTTATACTTTTACGTTCACATCATACCTTTTCATTCATGTAGAGAAAGGAAAGATACGGTAAATCAAATTCTACAGAAACATAATAACCCAGGCACTTGATCATGTTGATTTTCGACACTTTTCTTGAAAAAAAAAATAATAAAACTTGAAACCCACACCAATTGATTCGGTATGGGGTTTTATTTTTTTTTTCAGATATAATTATGTAACGTCAAAGAACAGTTTGTACAGTAAATTTTACTGAAAGCATGTTGTGTTTATACTATGCATGCAACATTTGAGCGATGTCTGTCGTGGAAATAAACAAAAACTTTTAAAAAGTTACTAATTTTCAAAATATAAATACGTTATTTTTCATATTTACATTTCAAAGTTTCGTCTATGCAAAGAACTCGGAATCCATTTTATTTATTTATTTCAATTAGAGAAAGATTAATTCCCCGAAAGTTCTACATATTCACGCTATAAGTTATTGATCTATCAAAATTGTGAAAATTTGTCTACACTGATACGAATGTCTGAAATTATGTTTACTGTGTATACACAGACTTCAAATCTCAGTCGATCTTCCTGTTTACCTGACCAGTGCGTAATATTATGTGGTATTACATAATTAGGTACTGACGAACTGAGAAGATTCACAGTAACACGTGCGCTATACACACTCCATGGTTGGATATCATGAACCATAAAATCATAATTAGTAAATTTTACATATATTATCTGGTTATTAAATAAATGAATTTTAAGAAAACGTGCATCGATGGAGAAAATTTCGAATTTAATACAAATGCCTGTTTATATTATGCTGTTGAAAAGTTCGTCGATTTGCATTCGAATGTTGCATTTTAAAAATTTGACCTGAGAATTGTATAAAATCCAGTAACGAAAAAGATAATTAATAATATTATATAGATGCAATGAAAAAAAAACAACTAATTGACGTACATTTATACAAACTATGAAACACACCAGACTCACAAATATTTTTTTTTTCTTCTTCCTTCTTTTCCGATTGGTAGTGTAGAAATTGTTATAATGGTTACACAATCTGTATCTTGAATCAATATACATATACATGTACATGTATCTTCATAAAAGGTTACCGAAATTTTTGTTGTTTATGATTCGACTTTCTTCCTTTTTGGGGGGAGGAGGTGGGAACGAGAACTAGAAGCATGAAAAGAAATTCTACACGTATAATTTACAAACTATAATTCACATCAAGATATCATATCTAGATGTTTAAAGACTAATTTAAACCAACCAAGCTTTAAGAGAGAACTAATTGTAAAACTGTGATGTGTGAGAATATTAGGTCTGATATGCATAATATTAGATAAAAATCGAAAATATTCATTGTGTTTGCGAGATGCAATGCAGATTGCTATTATTTTTTCCCATATACGCTGGTACATGTATAGATGTAGTAAATATGGAATGAATATTTCAGTTCCTCTCGTTTAATCGTGACCAATTAAAAGTTATCTCTTTTAAATTTGATATTACTATAATTATACTCTGGTGTAGATTTTCAAAGGAATAAAACATTTCCTATTTTTCATGTTCAGTATTTATCAAATATTAACTCTATGTGTATCGATGTATTATCTATAAAGGTAAACATTGCAGGCATATTGTTTCTCTAGGCAGGTGTGCTCTTGGACATACCTAGGTAATTTTCAAAATAAAATGAATATATATCTATAACGTTATATTTTAATTTATTTGTATTATTTACAACAGCTACATTGTTTATAGAAGTAAATCTTATTAGACGAACAGAAAATGCTGGTATAAGGCATATAGATTATTGTGAAGTACGAGTTACCTCCTTTTATATTACTTCCAAACTCATGTATAAATTTTTATTAAATCAAATATTCCGTTCATTTTTGATTTGTTTGTAATTAAATGAAAGCCAAATACTTAACTTAAGTAAAAATATTTTTAAACAGTACATAATAAAAGAAACATAAAACACCGCGGGCGTGTAGATTTTCTCGGCCGGCGTGCTCTACGACGCATGCAAAATATAAAACAAATAAAACTCCAAATGTGTGCCTTTTTAATTATTTTTGTTTGGTGAAACATTAAGTAAATAGTCTATTAAAATAATATATATAATAAAATTTAACTTTAGACAAAAAATAAAACGGCAGGCGTATAGATTTCCTCGGCAGGCGTATTTTCTACTGGCAGGCGTCGGCAGGCGTATTTTAGTGTTACCCATTTTTTTAAAGTATTATCGTGTCGTGTTTTTGTACGATTTGAATAGTTGGGGAACTTGACTCGCTGGCAGTGTAGAGGACCCTTAATGACGTAATGTCCAGTCCAAATAGGTTTGGGACGATTACTCTGAAATTAGACACAGGGAAGTGCTAAGTAAAATATACTGCTTTATTCAGGTCTCCGATAAGAATGAACAAAATATATAGTCACCAGGTACAATAAAAATCATTTCTATCTGCATAACGCATTACAAAGGTTGGTGCCCTAACTTACTTAACTCTGGTGACTAATAGAGTGATTAAACAATATAAAAATACTCACTCTATTTAAAAACAAATCGAAACAAAGTCATTTAACTAAATAAGTAGTGAAGGTAAACATTGGCTAAGGAAATTCGAACTGACAAAATGTAAACAAGTTTAAGTTAACATTATCAATATAAATAACTTTAAACCAAAATAAGAAGAATTATAAACATCATTATTTTATCTAACCATTCCTACAACTTGATCAATCAAAGAAATACTTCGTAAAAACTTACAATATAAAAGATACTCGCCGCATGGTTTGTTTGTTCAACATTGTGAAAAGTGAAAACCAGTTTAATAAACAGTAAAACCCAAAACCTAAACTGAACAAATTATTTCCGAACTTTGCTGATTTTAACAAAAATAATTGAAACAAATAATATTAATCCATGAATAATAGTGGATATTGCCTGAGAACTAGTTTTATAAAAAGTTTAAACAATAAAAACCTTAAAACTGCATAACTGGGTTTTGTGTAATTAATTATTTAAAACCGAATTTTACTTTAAATGAAAGCTCAAATTTCCATAAAACAAAATTAAATGGTTTAAGTAACTTTTACAAAACAGAATAATAACTTGCAATTAATTTTTAAAAGAAAAAAAAGAAAAAGATATATAAACCATTTTACCTGAAATTAGACACAGGGAAGTGCTAAGTAAAATATACTGCTTTATTCAGGTCTCCGATAAGAATGACCGAAAAAGGGTACGCAATCTAAATCGGAGACCCGGGCTTCCCTGGTCAATTTCGGCCAATCAAAATTTAGTTTCTTTGTTCTCAAATAGTTTCGTTAATTGAAATCGCTATTAAATAGATCACGTGACCGTGATCTCCGGACACTGACCATTATCCATTAATTGACTCTAACACGGGTAATCCCCTAACAAAGAAAAATCTACTGACACCTGAGTATATCTTGACTTTGACACTAGGTAAAAAAAGATGAAAGGAAACCCTAAAGGACAATTGCAAACAACGTAACACCTATCTGCAAATTTGCTTGACCCTCTGAATAACAAATTACATCATAGTACATTTTTGTGCCTTTGTTACAAAACATATCTAACAGATGGAGTTTTTATAAGTAAATTGACCAGATTTAATTATTTGTCTTGACATTTTTGGCAAACTGAATTAATGCATCAATTTATGAACGTAAATGCAAAACAAAAATATTTTATATAGATCTTATATACTGAACTTCATATAAACCTGAAAATACATGAAATACTGATGTACTAGATACAAAAAAAATTAATAAAAAAAACTATTACTTAAACAAGAAAAACTACATTACTACTTCATTATTCTACACCTACACTATGTTATTACCTAATAAGGACACATATACCGATACACATACATAGTCATTAATCATAACTGTCTTTCCTGATATACTTTATTTTATCAAATAAAATATACAACATGACTATCTTCCCCCTTGCTCCAATTACTTTCGTCCCCGAAAGCTCAAATTTCTACTAATAAAAAGTTTTATCAAATGTACAATACTGAAAACATGAACAACAACAAAAATGTGAAAAAAGTTTGTAAAAAGATTTTTCTAAACATATGTACAATAAACCTAAAAATTACTATAATAAAAGAAAATTATTCAAATGAATAGTAAGATAGTCATGTTGTATATTTTATTTGATAAAATAAAGTATATCAGGAAAGACAGTATTCATGATAAACCAGTGCTTGAGAGTTATCCGTCTTTTATTCAGAAAAGGAATCCATGTCATGTTCCATGCTCTTGTTATACCCCCCGCTTGAAAAGTGGGAGGGTATATAGTAATCGGTATTTCCGTCCGTCTGTACGTCCGTCCGTCTGTTACGCTTTATCTCTTATCCGCAACTCCTCTTATACTACTGAGTGAAATTTAATGAAACTTTCGCAGAATCTTTATTACATATTGCCATTGTGCACCTCCTATTTTACTTTTTTATTCGACACGTATTTTAGGTTTCCCATAGCAAAACATGGACATTGCCATTAGATGTTCACCTATGACGTCACATATAGAAGCTTATGGATAACATTTGATAGGACGAGTTATTCCACTTTACACATTACCGTAAAACAATATATAGCAAAACGTGGACATTATGGGAGGCGGGGGGTATCATTTAGTGAGCTCATTGCTCACAGTACCTGTAGTTTACATTTATTGTATGTTGTTCAAAAAAAAGTTCGATCATTCATCTATATATTCGTCGGAAACAGCATGTAGACCCTTGACTAAGATGGAATTTACGTCATTGTGAATTGCCTTTTGAAAGTTTAAAAGTTTAAATAGGGACCTATATGTACTAACATATGTCCCTGGTCTCAAGACCGTAAACTGAGAACTAAGAAGTCAAAATTTAAAACCAGTATAATTTTGATAACGAGACAAAATTTACACCAAATATTTGAATTTAAGTGTCACAGAGAATCGCAAATTTTAAAGCAGATACGTCAAGCAGAACTCAAGAAATTAAAAATCAAAATTTTGACTTAAAGTGTGTTATCAGTTTCTGGTCTCCAGATCTGGTTTTAACAAGGACATACACTGTGATGCGCCTTTTCTGCTTTCCAAATTGATCAATATTTTTATTAATTTTCTTTGATTACAATGTATGTAAAAAATTGCGCCACTTCTTTGGTTGGCCATGTATTTCAATAAGTCAACCCTGGGGTGGGGTGACGCTGTAGAGCACTGTTTGGTTTTTATTTAATCTTTACATTTTCATCGACAGACTTATTGCATTTCCCCTTTAATTTACCTTTTTATGTCATTAAAGTATTGTTAATATTCATACCAGGCACCTTAATGTACAACATAATATGACGTCATACAAAATCTACCCCCCCCCCCCCTTCCCCCTATCCTGCCAAAACAACCTCTGCACCGGAAATCCGAATACTGACCCATTCACACATGTACACTGTTGTTACTGAATCGTGTTTATAGAGGAATTGTACTACATGTACTCGACATATCCATTTTCAGTGAGAAATGAGGAATTAAATGTATTATTCAGTTCAAAATGCACAATTTGAAATCAACCTAAATCGTCTTAAATATGTAAAATAATACTGTTTTTCTCATCTAATAATTAGCATTCTTAATCAAGAAATAAAAAGATTAAATTATTTATGAAAGATCAAATGATAAAATGAACGCTTTGCACTTTGCATGTTATCAAACAACATTAATTCCTCAGTTGTTAGGCAATGTGGTAAACACTTGATTTGAAGTACTGTTATGAAACTTCGCATTTATCAGCGGATTATGAAAGATATATCAAAGAAATTCGGGAGATTTTATGGAAGAAAGAACTTCTCCTTAAAACGAGTGATACTAGACAAATGAGGAAAGTCAATATTATGAAAGCACACTGTCAGGAGCTTTTAGACAGGACCCAATCTGTTTGATCCCTTTCAAACTGGAGCGGATCAAAGATCTAATTTTAATTAGATTGGGACAGGAACTTACCCATATTTGATTTTCAACCCTGAAGCTTGTTAGACATTTCATAAAAAATAATGATAATTGTTTACACTAACAAATGTATAAATTTATCATCATGATGTTAACTATGTAAAAAGAACAAGATTCACTAATTGCCTTTTTTAGCCCTGTGAATTTCTGAAAATCGATCCCCCAAAAGCAAACATTCCATACAGTTCACATAATTTAAAAGTCTTATTACTATATTTGTGATTTGTATCCCCTCACAATGGAGTTGAGGGGATTTGGTAGCAGGTTGATATATAATGGAAAGGGAGGGGAGAAGTATTTTTTCGTGTGAAAAGGAAGTGACGATATCGAATGCTGCACTTTTTACGAGAGGATGCTGCGAACTGTGATGCTCTCTCTGAAGTTTACACCATATACAGCCTAATTGTCTATCACAACCCTTTTATAATTACATAACTCTTCACCAGTCACAGTTCCATTCTTAAATGTGCACATGGCAGAAATCTTGAAAAGGGGGGGATGGGATTGCCACAACAAAAATATTAACTGATGTATTTTTTAGACACTCGGGGGAGGGGGGTGTGGGGCTCTAATTCTGCCAGTGCAAGGCAGTGATGCATTTGGTCCCTGGAGAAAAAAAGCCAGTACATGCCATGATATTGGATGATAACGGATACATGTAACTTACTTCAAGAAAAAAAAATGCAGTTATTTTTCAATTTAATATATAGCCACATACGTGTATTAGATATAAATGTAGTATATTTTATGTGCTTTACTACATATAGAAACTTAAATTACGTGTAAGTAATGTATTTTTGAAAGCTTACAGTAATTAAAATATCGATAGGTCTATAAAGGATAAACATTTAATTTGACCTGAGAAAGGATATACATGTATTTAAGAATACTTGATTATATGAAATAACACTTCTTTTAATATTTCTCTTTTTGTTTTAATTCATATGCTAAGATTGTTATGTCTTCGTTTTGTTTTTTATGTTCTGTCTTTTTGGTCTTCTGGGGAATAACATTCTCTAGCGCCTTTCCTTTCGTCTCCGGAAGTAGGACACAGAACACCGCAGATATCAACATGCATCCGCCACAAATATAGTACATCACTCCAGGAATATGTTTACTCTGAAAAAAAAAGAAAACGACTTTTTTTTAACAAAGCATTATTTTTTTTTTTACAAAAACACACTTGATCCGATGCTAGAAGGCTTTAAAAATGTAATAGCCATTAAAAAATAGCTCCAAGAAATTTCGGAACCTAAAATAATGTTGTCTGAAATCTACAATTAATGCTGATAGCAAATCATTCAAATTTAAATCTGAATAAATTTGTAGTACTCACAATGTGGACTATTTGGGGAGCAATCATTGCGCCAATCCTGGCGGATGAATTCGCCATCCCATAACCAATATTTCTGAAAAAGATGAAATTAAAGCCGAATCGTGTCTCTGGAAATATTTTTTACACTTCTTTGAAGACTAATAAGCTATTGGTATCCTTTTTTTTTTTTTGCTTTTGAATGCTTAGATCATTATTTGCTGTATATTTATTTTTTATGTTTAATTAAGGAATGTACCTAACTACTGTCGGGTAACTTTCCGTGGTGAAGATTATAAGCGCCGCCCATCCGGCGGACACGCCCATTTTAGAAATGAGGGCGGCGATATTAATAATCTCTCCAGCCTGTGGCGGATCTACAGAGGAAATGAATAATTATAATCACACCATTAGTTTATATGAAAGTAGTCCTGTTCCCTAGTTCGATTTTTTTATTTTCTTCCGCAAACCACTTCACGGGTATGGAATTGGTAAATGTCTATTGTTATAATCGCTGATGTTATCTCAAAAAGAACACTGATTTGAATAAATTCTTACAGTAACCTTAGACCTAAGCAAATATGTATATGCAGTTTCTAACCTATAATTTGCACTGTTCCGACAGATGCCCCGCCCACTGCTGCAATCATGAAAAACAGGAAACAAGTCCAACGCCTTCCAATGCTGAAATATATAACTGCAATAAATAATTGTTGCAATATATGATTATTGCATATTGCAATGTATCATTTCTACAATATATAATTTTGAATACTAGCGACAACCAAAAATCCTAGCTACGTTGCTTTTTTCATTTTGTTATCGTGCAATACAATGCAAAATATCTATATTTAACCGCAATGACATAAAACGCTTTACCAATTGTTCAAAAACCACGTGATTAAAGTGGCGGGAATTTCTACGACACTGAGGAGAAACATGTTGAGATACAGACTTCCGGAAAGCTGCTCCACTCCGAAAGAAATGGCATAGTAGGCATACCCACAGGCTACCCTGAAAAAATTGAATTCAAAAACTACACATGTAAATATTAGTCTTCTGGTACTATTGATAAACGGTCCTAACTTAAGCTTGGAAAATTTCCTTATTCAGTTCATCAGAAGCAGATACAAATCTCTACGGATGAACACCTATGAATATATAATGCATAAAAAACCAAGGGTTTCAAATTAAACATGTTCTTAATTTGCATGTTACCGTTACGAGTATAGACGCGTACATGTTGTTCAACAATTTTCATATCATGCATCTCAATATGATTCGAAAGTTTCATTAAGGTGGTAGGGACGGTATCGTAAAAGGTTTATATTTGTTTCCCTTATAAGTACAAAAATTAAGACCTATTTAATCCCCCCCCCCCCCCCAAAAAAAAAATATTTGGATGCTCTAAAAACATGCGAAGAAATTGTAACTGCAGAACTGTGGCTTTCCGAAAACAAATGTGTATTGACAGACCGGAGACTACGGTGCCATCCAATTGAAAAAAAAATGTATATTTATTGCGCACAAAAAAGTGCGCTCCGGTTCTGGATTTATTCCCCAAAATTCTTACTTCTATTGCCAAAACGCTAGATTTCAAAAACGTCCTTACTCCTCTATCAAGTACCCTCGTTGTTGACACTGTACGAAGCGCCTTGGAACGAATTATCTTGCAAATCAAAATGGCAGTATAAATATAGGCGAAATGTTCGATGATTTCAATTTCAGGGCCAGAAGGGCTAGTAAAACAATTACAAGGAATACTTGGTTGTGGAAACAATGAAAGTTTTGAAATGATAAGAATGAAAAGAAATGATAAGACAGTTTTTAAAACTTGGAGAAGTAAATCGAGAATCAGCGCACTTTTTTGTGCGCAATAAATATGCAGTTTTTACAGTGGGTGGCACTGTAGCTCTCCGGTCTGTCATATTTATTTTTTTTTCGAAGAGCTACAGTGCTGCAGCTTAAAAAGTTGTTGGTACGAATTGGATTCATTCTCCTTTGATAAAGATAGTTACATATACCCGTATACAGTGCATTTAGTAAGTAAATTTACTTACCAGCTTGTCCATAAAAGAAAAGAATTCTTTAGCAGTCTCCTGTTTTTGAGAATATCAATCACAGTGTGGTTTTTATGTTTGTTTTGGCCTTTCTCTTCTTCAGTGATATCGTAAAGTCTTTTTATACATGCTTTCGGAGTTTCCCGGCTGTTAATGCTAGCTATACGTTTAATGGCATTTTCTGCTTCCATAAATTTGTTATTTGCCAAAGACCATCGGAAACTTTCTGGGATTATGCTAAAAAATATTTTATCTGTATGTTATAAAAAAGAAATTTAAAAAAAGCATGATACTATTTAAAAAACAAACTGCATGTGTACGCTTAGCTCAAAGAAAAATACTTATTTGATAATTAACAGCCATTGTAGAAGGAGTTGCCTCGGGAGACAAAGATATAAGATTGTACAAGTGCTTTGGTTGTACAAAACGATAATTTACCTTTGAACAAGACGGTATTAAAGGAGTAATAAGTTTTAACTTAATTAACCCCCTTCCCCGCAGTCACGCATTTTAACGCAAATACCATTTCCTAGTTCTAACGCAAAATCACGCATATATACTGTTTCCCCGAAATCACGCATATTCACGCACTTTAAAAATCTCATTTAATCTTCAATTTATGGCCAAATTAGTTCTATTTCATACTTTCTTAAATCTATTAAAATAAGAAAAGTTATTTCATCATTAAAATATTACTTCATAATATTATTTACACTAAACTTTAGAGAAACATATACACCGCAATAAAGTGCTTGCGGGGAAATGGTAACTTCATATTTCTATGACGTGAACATTAAGTATATGTTGTGTCACAGATCAGTAAGTTGTAAAGAGTTAAAGCATTTCTTACATGTATTCATTTTCACAACAATGCCATTTTATTTTTCTGATCGGTAAAATCAGCGGAAGCATTTAAGGCGCTATGTTACAACACACTTTGAAAAATTACGCACTTTGAAATTTTTTTTTCAAGTGCGTTAAATTTGGGACCAAATCAACGCACTTTGAAAAAAAATTTCTTTTCAAAGTGCGTTAATATCAAACATACGAGTATTAACACACCTTGAAAAAGTGTGTATGGTTGATATTCATGCAAATGATAAATAATTGAACCTGACTGATAAATTTTCGGTGATAAAGTCACTTCAGGATGTGAACATGAGCGATTTTTATTTTTCCATACTTGAAAATTCGTTCTCACTTAAACGTTTTCCCATAGGCGTCGGAACCGGGGGCACATTATATACGCTTTGAAAATGGGGTTTACCTCCCCCCTTTCAATAAGCCCCCCACTTTCAATTTGCTTCCGATGCCTATGTTTTATTGTACTTAATTTTTTTTCTAGTTTGCATGCATTAACAGTAAACTAAAATTTATCGAAAGTTTCAACGTCATACTAGTTTTGCAAATACATTTGGGTTTAGCATAGGCATCGGTAAAGGGAGGGGGCTTAGGCACACAGATGTTTTACAAATATATAGTGAACATAATATAGACAATGAAAATTGGGGCTTACCTTCGTGGGGGGGGGGGGGCACGTTCAATTTGCTACCCACAGCTATCTATATAAAATTAGACTGAGAGACCTACTTGTTTTCTCCTTGTTATCATTTAGGTTAAATCAATACATGTTGATTATAAAGTTTTTCGATTATATATGATTAACAAATTAATTCTCTTAATTACTTAAACTGAAGTCTAGAGTTTTTGTTTAATACATATTTTTTACAAAGTGCGTTAAATTTTCCCATGGTAAAACATGTTGATGTACCTGTTAACGCACTTAGAAAAAATTTTTCAAAGTGCGTTGATTTTGTCCCAAAGTGCGTTGCCACAGCGCTAAGATTTAAATTCTGGTAAAATGACCAGGTTAATTTTCTTTCAAACTTACAAAATCCCCAAGAGAAATGGTGCCGTGACAATCGCTGTTGCGAAGTGAAGATACGCCCAGTCGTGCAACCACCAAGAAAACAGTCCATAAAAGGCGGCAAAGGTCGCCCATGCAGGAATAGCGGAAATCATAGAGCGCCACCTCATGGGTACAAATTCGGTTATAAAACTGTAAAATGTCGTCAGATACATCCCGCAGCCGAACCCGATCAAAAATCTGAAAACAGTAAACATTTCCCAGCACACGGAAAACCCCGCACCAAGGTTAAAGACGGTAAGTGCGAGAAGGGAGAGGAAGAAGGTGGGTTTTCGTCCGATAGAATCCGCCATTTGCCCCGCAATTGGAGAACTGATCAGTAGACCCGCCATTTGTATTGTTGTGGTAAATGACGTAATCCAATCGTTGTCACACACCAGTTCAAACTGAAATATGTCCATCGAAAAATCTTCCATTGAATTTTATGATAAGCTAAGGAGCAATAAAATAAAGGACATGAGAATAAAGCAAGAGCCATCCATCCCCTTTTCCCTATACGCCTTAAAAATTGTATTCTAAATAACATTATTTGTACATGCACATTTTGCAATTTGTCTTACCTCGCTGACAACAGTATTCATTTCAGATGAAAAACTCATAGAATCACATGAACCCGTCATATTAGCCGGGGGATGACATTTCTTGAACAGCTCTGAGGCTGAAGAGTTCGTCCATGATGTCAAGTTATATGATGACTTCATCTTGGAAACATTACACCACCAGTCGGGCGTGGCTCCACCAAACGTCATCATGAGCATGCTCCACGTGACCGTGATCTTGGTTCCGAACAGGATGAGAATCAAAATCCATTGAAACTTCCCAAATCCGCCACACTCCTTCACTATATCTTCAAGTAGATCGCTGATAGCGTCCATTTTGGACCAAATTCTTAAAAATTATTCAAGATTCAATTGAAAGACTTCTGAATAAAACTAACGTTAATTGTAAGATTAGTCCAAAATATCTTACGTTTTCCAGGTTTTCTTACGATTTTGATATTTTACATGCCAAGGAAACGCCAGAACCGGCGCCATTTCGAAAACTGGGAAAACTGGGCACGTAAAATTTCAAAATCATGAAAAAAGCCTGGAAAGGTCATATATCTCGGACTATTGTAAGATATTATGCTTTTGCACACCTCTCAGGGTTGGGATTAGATTTCTTTCAATTTTTTTTTGCGAATAGATACTGTAAAATCATTTATTTTCATTGATTTAATTTTCGTTGTTTTCGAGGTATAAAGGGACCCACGAATTCATTCCCACAACGAAAAGAAATATATAATATACATCACTACGTGAAATCAATCTGTTTTTCCTCAAAAATTTGACCCCATGAAAATATGTCATTTTACAGTAGTATATACATATTTATTACACACTTAGTAATAAATACAGGTTTTTTGCATATGCGATATGGCTGACGTCACAATAGCCATATCAGCCCTGCAGGGCTGATATGGATTTGCGGGGCTGATATCCGTATCATTTGCAAATCCATATCACCCTGCAGGGAAAATACGGCTATTGTGACGTCAATATCACACCCTATAGTAAATTATATATATTGTGATCATACACAATTTTTGGTGCGTTGAATTCTCTTTTAATTTTAACTTTTTGAAAATAAGGATAATCTTAATTTACAAATACATGTAATACTATAGTATATTTTCAATACGATCAAGTGCAATATAATAGAAGTAGAAACAAACCCAAATTTTGAGACATAGACTATGTACATGTATGTAAGAAGTCCATGCATGATTATTTATTACTTTTTTCTCAACTGTATTTTATTAAAGTATGTAATAAATATAATAAAACATACCCTTTTCCACATCACATCCTGTATCAGCCCTCGACTAATATGAGTATTCGGCCCTCTGTATATTTTTTTGATCATTTATGAAAAGGGTATGTATTATTATATATTTTTTATACCCCCCGCTTGAAAAGCGGGAGGGTATATAGTAATCGTTAATTTTCTGTACGTTGTGTCCGTCCGTCTGTTACATATATCTCTTATCCGCAACTCCTCTCATACCACTGCATAAAATTTGATGAAACTTTCACAGAATCTTTATTACATATTGCCATTGTGCACCTCCTATTTTACTTTTTGATCCGAACATATTTTGGGTTTCCCGGCCACAGCAAAACATGGACTTTGCCATTATAACTATATGGAGGCGAATAAATTTAGTGAGCTCATCGCTCACAGTAATTAGTTTGATTAATAGCTACTCAAAAAAATCTAGTATTGTGCATTATTTTTGAAGGAGAATAACTTTTTATTTGATTGTCCTCAACACAGGTTTCTTTAAATCTATGTTTTTAAACAACATGTGCTCATAGTAAACATTTTTTTTTATACTTTTGCGAACATGCATACATGTACATTCACAACAAAGCAACAAAATATTGTGACAGAAAACTCGTTTAGAACGATAACGGATATTGTGAATTTAAAGATATAACTAAGTTATTTTGGATCCTCAGCTGTATGAATTTACAGGAATTTCATACAGCAAAATACTTATAGCGAAGTAATCTCATGGCTCATAGTAACTTTGTTAAGGACGGATTTAAGCCGTAATTATTTGTTGTAAAAGACAATGACTACATTTAAGAATTTTTTGATTCCTTCAAATGTCATACTAATGCCGTAGTATCTTTGTGGGGATGAAAACGATAAAAGGGGTGACAATATAATGTACATTTTGTATGTAAACAAAGGCCTAACTCTAAATTATTCAACAAGTATGAACATTCTTATGTGTTTTTACATTAAAAATGTCGATTATCAATGATAGATGTAAGCAAAAATTTACAAACAATCCAGATGCATCTCTGTTAATAGTGCATAAATCAAGGGCCGGTTTGAAACTTTAAAAGATTGAGTCAGGTGCCAATACATAAAACCATCCCTGCCGACCGCGCGGTCACACTGACCATATTCCTTCGTTCTCATAAGTAAAATGAGAGCCTCGCAGTCTAATTAATTATAACAAAGATGCCCTAAAAATAGGTCGAGGAAAGTCAACACCATTTAGTTCATTTGCCCACTTAACAAAATAACAGCAATATTTTTATATATAATAAGAATCAGCAGTTAAAAACCCTTCAATTCATACCTTTTTTTAATTGTGTAAGCGAATATTATTATTCCATTTCATACCTGTAACTTTCACAGTTGTTTATGTCCGTGTTAAAATGCAAATGTTGTACAGGTATTCATTCTTCAAATATTAAATGCAAAGTAATACGCCTAAAGCTAATTTTAAAATATCAAGACGGGAAACACTGATTACAGATTTTTCCTTTTAAGGTAGGACACAATAGATTGGCGAAATTTTTCCTCAAATTCAATTTTTCAGAAATATTGATATTTTGTTCTACAAAAACAAAATCTCTCTTTATATACGATATGAAAGAAATTCAACCACACATTTTCTGCCCATATGGTCTGAAAAACGGCCTATCAGACCCCTGTAAAAAGATTGATTGTGAAATCAGACATTCGACCTGAGCATGAGCCTTATTTTAAAATTATCTATTGATCTATTGCAAATTTGTGCAATACTGTTTATAGGAATAACCTTTTTGCTACTTAAACTCAGTAAGTCGTATTGATACTGGAAAATTTGAGCAAAATATTACGTAAAAATAAAACATCCATAGTGTCCGAATTGAAAATTCCTATATGAATATCCTACACTTTAAGTTGTCTTATGAGAAAAAGGATGATTCAATTTTTACAAAAAAATCACCAGAATGATTCAAATGGGTTTCAAAATAAAATGTGTAAAAAAAAATGGAACCAGTGCTTTCAAATATTTTAGCGATTAAAGGATATCAATTGCATAAAAACTAAAAGATTCAATAGATGACGTCACAATATTTGACCTTTCACCTCTTGATATGACCTTGACCTTTACAGTACATAAAGACTGGAGACTCCTTAAATATATGTCTAAATATCAGCCCTCTACTATTTATGGAACAAAAGTTACAATTACAAGTAATTTTATAACAGAGAGTTATATGCTTGTTTTTTGCATTTAGATTATAACCCCCCAGTTCACACAGAGCTACGACGTTACGACGATCATCCCGATCAAGCCACGATTTTAAAAAGTTTTGGATCACGGCGGATCGGTGCCAATCGGCTTCGAAATCGAGCAATTTGGCAAAGTATGGTCTTCATTAAGACCGCACTACGATACCCCTACGTCAAACGCGCTGATAACACACCTCTACTACGATGTTAGGCAGACTGTTGCCGACCAGCGGCCGTGTTTACAGCGTTTACTCTACGCTGCCGCTACCACATACAAGATCATACTACGACGCTACGGAGACCTAGATGACACTGTACAACGATATCGCTACGGTGGTGCCGATCATATTACGATCGTGTTACGCTTCTAGTATGATTTAGGCGATGATGTATTTATATCTTGCAACCGCAGATTTTTCTGGTAGGACTTTGACGATTATGTATATATGATTTTTTACGGCCTTTACCACGTGGTTTACGGGACATTTTCAATTGTAACTGTTACAGTAATAAGATGTGAAAAGTTCGAAGACTCAACTGCAAATGATCGTCAAGAATAGTGTCACCCTTTATAGTAGTAGTTGACTGATAATGATAGATAAAATATCAGGCTATAAAAACAAACTGCTGTTTGATAGGTCGTGGTATGATTTGGCGTAAGGTCATTGTAGATCTTGGTAAGATCAACAGGAACGTAGAGAGTTCGTAGTGGGAACGTACTAAGAACATAGTATGGGCGTTGTAAGGGCGTACTTCACAAGTTCCCACGCTTTTACTATGATCAGAAAGATATCTCCACGATGCTTCTGCGCTGCTTGTACATGTACGATTACAGCGCTTTTATTACGCTCTTTTTACAATTTTTGCCCCGACTCTTATTGGCTACAATCCCGCTATGCTTGTTTTGAGCATGTTCAAAATACGCGTAGCGAGAGCATAGAGCTCGCCGATCATGAAGACCCTACTGCAATCATACTGCTCTTATGAAGATCCCACAGCGTGCCTCTTTCACTTCATAAGTGATATTTGTTTAATTTAGCAGCATAATATTTGGTCAAGTCTCTTATTTTGGTGAAATGTGCAAAAATGCAACTTTCCATCTCAATACATTTTTTAAAAGGTTTAAAAATGTTTGAGGTTTTCTTACTGCAAAAATTCTGGGGGAAATTTTGGAGAGTGTATTTGAACATTTTACACAACGAAAATTTTTAATAATTCGTACAATTCAACTCAAAGGAATATTGATAAAAAATACTTTTGTTACTCCGGTGTAGGAGAAAAGAAAGATTTATTCGTGATAATAATCCTTAAAACCTTAATGATTATAAAAGTAAATCTATCTACAAATGTCCGTACCTTTTAATCAGCTAAAGTCCTTAAAATGATATAAGTTCTTTCTGATTCTATAATCAAGGCAAATATCTTCTCATTGTTTACCTTAGCTTATCAGGAATATCTTATGCTATAGATACTCAAACATTCTCTTGGCACAGTAAATATTCTGATTATAAAATTTCGAATAATGTACAAATTATTTACAAAATTTATTTACCCTACTTGAATCTAAGTATTTTCTATGTTGAGATATTCTTTTAAGTAAATAGTCTGGTCATTTGAAACGAGAATCACTAGACTAGTAGACTTGAATATTTAAATCTGCATGCACGTGTTTTAAGTTACGTAACTAGCACGTGCACGTCTTAGTGTTACGTAACAAACACGTGTTTGTTTCAATATAATTAAAAGAAACAGGACATAAGTCATACTTCGAAGTCAATTGAAACAGTATTAAAGTTGACATGAATTTTTAAAAACACAACATTTTTATCTATGTACGACTTGTTTCATACAAACTATCGCCGTATTCCGCCATATTTCTTTCCGATACCTTGTCTTATTGTAACGATATATACCGCTCGTTACACTTGAGTGATTTTCTTGGCTTGGCTATCGACAGGGGTCTCCGACGGTAAAGCAAAAAAAAAAATTATGTGAACACACGAGTTGATCAAGACATTTCAAAACCACAACACAATAATCACATTTATGAATAATTATTGATTTGAATCAAATGTAAAAAAGAAAAAGAAAGAAAATGCAAGTTTGGAAAAAAATTAATTGCACAAGAACGTATTTTTACAATGCGCCAATTTATGCAGAATAAATCTGAAACAAAAGCAGTAAAATCCGTAAACACACTTTTTTTGAATTTGTTATCATTTGAATGGAACAAAACAACCAACGTCTTTGATTCCCAGATAGCACAAAACATTTTCAAAACATTTTATTGGTGTTGTAAAAAGGTTTTTTCGAAACATTTCAGACTAAACATTTTAAAAATGTTTTTAAAACATTTCCTCTTCTCATTATAACATTTTAAAAACATTTTTAAAATGTTTTCAAGAAGCTTATGATTAAATCCTTTTGGAACATTTTTCTAAAATATTATTAAAACGTTTTAAAAATGTTTCAAAAGGTTTGTTAAGCTTTCAAATATCAAAGATTTATATATTTCCTTTTAAAAACGTTCTAAAAACATAAAATGAAACATTCCTTTTCCATAAATCTGAAACATTGCATGAATACGTTTCTAGAACATTTGGAAGGAACGTTGTCAAAATGTTTTCGAAACATTCTTAATTCATTTAAGGGTATTTATAGCTTCCAAATATTAAAGATCTTATAAAACGTTTTAAAAACGTTCTTAGAACATGAAATGAAACATTCTTTTTGTGTAAGTCGGAAACATTGCATACACGTTTCTGAAACATTTGTAAGGAACATTTTAAAAATATTTTTAAAACATTCTTAATATCGCTGTTAGTTAAAAACATTCAATTAAGGATATTTTTAGGGATAAGCAGTGAAAATGTTTATTTAAAACATCAACTAAAATAATTATTTTCACTACAACTGAAAAATTTTAATTATTGTTTTTGTAACATTTTTTGGAAACATTTTCAAAATGTTTTTGAATCATTTATGTAATTGCGGCACAATTCAATTCATTTAGTAACTTTAAGAGTATGTTGTGAGAATTATCTAAGAACATTAAATTTAATGTGTTTTCTTTTTTAAAGACTTAATTTTTCATTGCCGCTGTTATTTTCAAAATGTTCTTAAAACATTCAAATATTAATGTATGATTGCGATTTTCCTAAAATTTAGTTTATGAAGAAAAAAAAGAATATATAGAAAGAACAGTGTTAAAATGAGGAATTGTAGAATTTTTTTAATTGAAAGATTTTTTCCGGTATTTTATAATGATTTCTAGTTTTGGCTTATTGATTAAACAGACATACTTTATATAAAGTCCTTTGATTAAACAAATCAAAAAATCAATAAATGAAAGGATATGCAAGCAAAAAAAATAAAATATAAATAAATGTATAAAATCATAAGCATTAAATAAAACTCTTAAATGTCTTTTTAAAAAAAATGTTCTTCATCAAATCTGTGATCCACTCCCAGAATTTTACTCTGAGGCATTACATAGGGATTGGCACACTGGTCAGTTTCAGTGTCATGATAACCTATTATGCAATTCTCCTGCTGGGCAGCGCGTTACAGAGTATAGTGGTTTGCTGCTTATCTAGGCCAAATTTTGAATTCTGTTCAACAAGAATGAAGATGTGCGCGCTTACTCCGTACTGATTTGAATGAGAAGACTTCGCACCATATAAACCACAATAATAACCTCGGGATTTATTAACTTTGAATGGTAAGAATTATTCCTTTATCAAAGACTTTAAAAGATCATTTAAAAACGACTTTTATACTACCAGTGCATGATCAATAACTTTGTACAAATGTATGTAGCAATGACAAAGCGTTAAGATTATATAAATATTTGATTTGAATATTTCATTCTTAAGGCAATACAATTATATCCTTAATTCAAGTATTTGTTGTCTTTGTGAAATGTTAATCATCAAACAATATGTTGATTTAAAAATGAAATGTCTTTACAGCATGGTGTTGGTTGCATCATCCGTATTTTCAAATTCCCACATTCAAAAGACCCGCCTTTGGTGAAGGCAAAGGTGTACGTAAATACTATTACTCTTCAATAATATTGTCATAGTAATTATTTTTCTGCTTTTTTCAATGCAAATGAGGAAAGAACTTAAATTTGATATAATTATTTAAAATATTTTTTGTATATTTTCGTTGATCATCTTAAGATACATTAGATGTAGAACGCTGATGATACAAACACAATTTTCCTTATCTTTACAGGTTGTGCTATTCTTTCCGAGGTGCAGATTCCTTATCAGCCTTTTCAGTGTATGTGATTCTAACTAAGTTTTATAGATCCGCCACTCTGTTCGACCGATAGAGTGAACATAGGATTTCTGTGATACTGTTCTTTTAAAATTCAGTGAATGGATTAGACGCCGTTTTCAACCTTTAACAACCCGGTGACTTGAAAGAAAATAAATTAAAACTTGTACCGAGAATGGAATTTAAATGTGATTAACATATTGAATATGGGTTTGTATTAAAGGTTCAAAAATTAAATATAATTTGTGTTTATTTCTTTTAGAATATAAATATATCATTATTTAATGAGAAAAAGTAAAAATTCAGGAAAAATACTTTTGTAACCTCGACTTTAATGTTTTGAAAACGTTTTAAAAACCGAACAATTTAATCGTGAATAAGACATTTTTGAAAATGTTTTTGTTACATTTAAAAACAATGTTATTATAACAATTGTTGAAATATTTTGTAAAATGTTTTAAAAACATTTAAAAAACCATACAAAATCACGTGATTAAAACATTGTTGAAAAATGTTTTTGTAACATTTTAAGAAAATGTTCCGGAAACATTTGCTGAAATATTTCACTAAAATGTTTTAAAAACGTTTAAAAAACCATATAAATTCACGTGATTAAAACATTTTTGAAAATGTTTTTGCAACATTTTAAGAAAATGTTCTGACAACATTTTGCTGAAATATTTCACTAAAATGTTTTAAAAACGTTTAAAAAACCATACAAAATCACGTGATTAAAACATTTTTAAAAATGTTTTCGCAACATTTTGAAAATGTTTTTAAAACATTTTAAAAATGTTTTTGTGTTAGCTGGGTTGCAGGTCCTATGCAGTTGATGTATATCGAAAAAAAAAACCACGTCGAACGCTGCAAACGTAACCATACCTGGTAATAATATCACTGCATCGGTTCGAAGATGTACACAAGTCAAGTGATATACACCCTGAATTCTATTGCTTAACAAAAAAAAAAAAAAAAAAGAAATGAACTCCATGAAAACACAAAAGTAAACACACTGTCATTACTTCTCACAGTCTAGCACTTCGATATTCAGTATACTTAGCCCGTGCTGATAAGATTTTGGCCAGGGAAAATATCAGAAGTAGAGAGAGAAGTTATTTGGTATTTGCACGGCTGAAAGAGGGGGGGGGGGGGTGGTAACTAGAGTATTATAACTGCTGTTTATAAAGTTTTATTGAAAATTGTCCATCTAATAAACATTCTATATATCGTCGCCTGAGAATTATAAGGTTCTAACTCAATTTTGTAAAATTTTGGGAAATTGAAGTACAGCTTTCTGGACTAGGACATAAATGCTTAAAATATGATAATCTACAGCAAAATAAACTGGAGATAGAACTTTTTATCGAATTTTTATGTGCATTTTAGTGAGAATTATAATGCTCCTGGAGATCGAACTTTCATAATTAATGACAACTGATAAAATGTTTAAGTTGTTGAACAAAAGATTGATGTGAAAATAGTAAGGGGCGTCCATTTAATTGGGGGGAGGGGGCTTTTTTTAATGCAATCAATTGAATTTTTGACAGTAAATTTCTATTGCGCATTTTTGATTGAATAGAAACGTTAACATTATTTTAAAACAATTGAAATCATAATAAAAGGAGAAAGAAAATCTCTGATTTTTTTTTTTTTTTTTTTTTTGAAAATATAAAATGTATTATTTTACAATGGTTACGTTCTTTAAGTTGAACAACAATGAATACCACCTGAGATTCCCAGTAGCGTTTTGCTAGCTATCCGTTTCCATTGTTTTGGTCCGTAACTTCTTCAAAAGTAAATTTTTTAAAAATTTCAATTTCTACTTCTGAACAACAATACCAATGCATTTCAACCAATTTTGGTGTATTAGCATATCATAAATGGATAAAAAAATACACAGATATGAATATTAAATCAAACAAATTATATAATTGCGAGTTTTCATTGTCTCTGATATCCTTGGGTCTGATAGAAATGGATGAAGAGAAGGTTGTTAAAAGATGCTTCAAAACCTTTCTTCTTTCCTAATTGATATCTACCAGGCAAATGTTTGCTTAATTATATATCCTTTACCAAAACTGTGGAAACCAAGTCCCTGTCCCTGTGCCAATGTTTTTCATGTCTTAATATGGTTCTCCTTGGTTATATATATTGCCAATATATTAAAAGCTTGGCATCAACAGGCAATTTTTATATATATGATAATCATACACACTTAGCCTTTTAAAAATATAGCCATGGTTCAGACCCTTGGGTATAAATTGGATGTAAATTAAAATGAATACCACATTGAAATATCTTCTTTTTAAGTTTAAAAATGGCGTCGATCGGGTGGGACGCATAGTGAGTGTGGTCGTGTTTGGGGCCAAAATTAAGGCATTTTATCGCCATATGGACGTCTAATGAGACTTTTCCTGTCCTCTTTAGCTGAAACTGTGTGAGTTTTTGACGTTATTGGGGGTATAGGAGATACAGAAAATACGATATTTGTGACTTTGACTTCACCGTGAGTAGTGCCTATTTCTATTTATAGAATACCTAGTAGAGCACCGAAGCACGGATGCGTGATTTTCTTGCGATTTCTTGTATGCCTGTCCTCAAGTGAGCGTGTATCTGTGTGTTTTGCTAAGCTGTAGACAATTTTGAACTAATTATGGGAGATAGAGCCAAAAGGTCATCTACTGCAAAATCTGACTCTGATCCGCAAAATTTACAGACCTCAATTAAAGCTGTCGTAGATGAGATACGCCATTTAAAGACAGAAATTGTTAAAAAAAAAGACTTAGAAAGTATCGTTTCAAAAATTTTTGATGAGAAAACATCTTCTATTCTTGAATCAATTAAAGAAAACAGTCATGCTTTACAAAACCCACACGAGAAAGTGGATGAACAAAATCAGACTATTGAAAACTTGCAACAGAGAGTCGAAGAGTTAGAGGCGGATCTAGGGGAGGCAAAACGACTCGCAACAACAGCGTATGTAACAGCGAATAGAAATGAGCAATATTCAAGAAAAAACACCTTTAAGATAAACGGAGTAAAACAAGATACAAAAGAAAATATAACACAGGTTGCAAAAGAATTTCTTGAAAAGGAGGGGGGAGTAGAATTAGACGAAAGCAAAATTATAGCTATACACCGAATTCCAGGAAAAGAAGGAGGACCGAAACCAATTTTAGTAAAAATGAAAGATAACGAAGCAAAAGCTACAATAATGCGGAAAAGGTCAGTCATAAAGAAAAACACCAATGGACAATGTTGGCTGACAGATGATGTTACAAAACTGAATGCCCTTCTGATAAACCGACTTATGAACCATCCGGAAATCGAAAATGCCTGGTACTTCAACGGTAGTGTATACGGCGAAACAGACGGTACAAGAATGAAGTTCGAACTTTTTGACAATATTGACGAAAAAATCAAGAACAAGAAAAAAGATGACTAACTTTCCGGAATTTTCCTGGTTGTACCATCCATACTCGGTAGTTAGCGTTTACTGACGATTTCCGATTTGCTGGCGGAATGTGAAAATATAAACACTGCATGGCCTCGGACAATATTATACGGCCAAAGCCACTCGCATTTTTTTGAACTGTTTTGTTGTATGTCTTTTATTTCTTCTTCTACGCTTTATTCTTCTTTCTTTTCATTAGTTTCTCTGCTTTCCCCTCTCTTTTCTTTCTTTGTTTCAATTTCCTTAGAGAGCAATATCCATAAATCCAAGGCTTCCGGTCTCATCAAAGGTAAATATGTATTATTAAAAATGTGCAAATGTCGTTGAAAATTATATCTGTTAATTGTCAAGGTTTGGGGGACATCAACAAACGTAGAGACGTGTTTCATTATTTAAGAAATATGAACTATAATATATACTGTCTTCAAGATACCCATTTCACACCAGAGGCAGAAAATGATATTAGGAACCTATGGGGCTATGATTGTTACTTTAGTTCATACTCCTCTAACTCCAGAGGCGTAGCAATCTTATTTAAAAACAATTTTGATTTTTCCGTTTCTAAGCAGAAGGGTGATAGTGATGGTAATTACCTTTTATTAGAATTTACCACTGATGAAAAAAAGTTACTACTGTGTTGTGTTTATGGGCCAAACAATGATAACCCAGCTTTCTATTCTAAACTTCAAGAATATATTGAGGATTTTCAATCTGAGAACATTATAATATGTGGTGATTTTAATCTAGTATTGAAACCTGAATTAGATTGTTTTAATTATAAAAACGTGAATAACCCAAATGCAAGACAAAAGATTATTGAACTCATTGAAGATAATAACTGTGTAGATGTATATAGAGAATTTCATCCGGATACCTTAAGATATACTTGGAGGAAGAAATCTCCATTGAAACAAAGTAGATTAGATTTCTTTCTTATATCAGGAAACTTATTATCCAGTGTCAGAGCAAGCTCCATAGAACCTAGTTATAGGTCTGACCATTCAATGATTAGTCTGAATTTAATTTTTAATGACTTCAAGAAAGGTAAAGGGTTATGGAAGTTCAACAATTCCCTTTTGTATGACGATGAGTTTTTAAAAACAATAAAAACTGTTATAGAAAATGTTAAAAAACAATATGCAGCACCTATTTACAATTTTGAAAATTTTAATCTAATTGACGATAAAGAAATTACTTTTACAATAAATGATCAATTATTTTTGGAGACTCTCCTTATGGAAATTAGGGGTAAATGTATTTCTTACTCATCCTTTAAAAAAAAATCTAGAATAAAAAAAGAAGAAAAGCTCATAGAAGAAATCCAAAATCTTGAGAGATGTGAACCAACTGCATTAGATGTAGATGCACTTGATAGTAAAAAGAAAGAATTAGAAAATATAAGAAAACAAAAAATGGCTGGTGTTTATATTCGGTCTAGAGCAAGATGGATTGAAGAAGGTGAAAAACCAACACAATATTTTTGTAGTTTAGAATCCAGAAATTTCCTCAATAAAATTATCCCAAGAGTAGAATTGGATAACGGAGACACTATTTATAATCAGTTTGATATTTTAAAAGAAACAAAACACTTTTATCAAAAGTTATATCGAAATATCGATGACTCTATACAAAATGTCAATTTGGAGGAGGAAGTTAAATATCCAGACATTGTTAAACTCTCGGAGGAAGAATCCAAATCTATAGAGGGTCATATCACATTAGAAGAAGCAGGGGAAACATTGTATAAAATGAAGTCTAATAAATCACCAGGCTCAGATGGGTTCACATCAGAATTTTTTAAAATGTTTTGGAAGTTTTTAGGTACTTTTGTAGTAAGGTCAATTAATTATGGTTATTTAACTAATAATCTAAGTATAACACAACGGCATGGTATCATTACATGTCTACCAAAGGGAGACAAACCAAAACAGTTTCTAAAAAACTGGAGACCAATTTCTTTACTGAATACAGTATATAAAATTGCATCTGGTATAATTGCAAATAGAATTAAAAAACATTTAGACAAAATAATTCATTCTGATCAAACAGGTTTTATAAAAGGTAGAAATATATCAGAAAATATTCGAACCATTTATGATATTATGCAATATACAGAAGAGGAAAATATCCCAGGGCTGCTTCTTCTAATTGACTTTGAGAAGGCTTTCGACTCAATATCCTGGTCATTCATCCAAAAGTCACTTCAATTTTTTAAATTTGGTAGCTCTATTCAGAAGTGGGTAAAATTATTTTACACAAATATTACAGCAGCAGTTAATCAAGGTGGTCATATTTCTGAAACATTCTTCTTACACCGTGGGTGTCGCCAAGGTGATCCACTATCCCCCTATCTATTTTTGATTTGTGCTGAAATATTAGCAATTTTAATTAGGAATAATAAAAATATAAAAGGAATTGAGGTATTAGATAAAGAATATAAGATCACTATGTTAGCAGACGATACGTCTCTTATATTGGATGGTAGTGCACAGTCTCTACAATTAAGTTTAAAAACTTTGAAGTATTTTGCTAAAATATCAGGACTTCACATCAATTACAGTAAAACACAAGTCATATGGATAGGAAGTATGAAACATAGCAATCACATTTTGGATGTAGGTGTAGATTTAGAATGGGGAAAAAGCGCTTTTAGACTACTTGGTATTGATTTTGATGTTGATTTACAGAAAATTGGTGATTTAAATTTTAAACAAAAGTTTGAAAAAATTAAAAAAACTATGATAAACTGGAATCGCAGAAATCTCACACCACTAGGGCGTTTAACAGTGTTGAAAACCCTTCTTCTACCACAATTAAACCACATTTTTGCTTCACTTCCAAATCCTTCTAAAGCTCAGTTAAAGGAATTAGAAAACACCTTTTTTACTTTTGTTATGGGAAAAAATAATTACAGAGTGAAAAAATTAATATACATAAAAAATTACAAAGATGGTGGTATAAAAATGGTTAGCATCAAGGAATTTATTATGTCTTTAAAACTAATGTGGGTGAAGAAAATTGTGATGCAAAAGAGCAGTATACATTCACTTTTAGACTTAGAGATGAAAAAATTAACATTATGTGGTACAGAATATGTTAGAGGAAAACTGAAATTTATTAAAAATTTGTTTTGGAAAGATGTGTTGGAATCATGGGCATATTTTTCAGATAAAAACTCAGATTCAACATATAATGTAGCTATGGAACCACTTTTTTACAACACTAATTTCATAATAGATAGAAAACCTATTTTTTATAGAAAATGGTTTGAGAATAATATTTATTGTGTTAATGATTTATTGAACGAAGATGGATCCTTTATGAACCTGATTGCTTTTAATAAAACATATGATATGAAAGTTCATTTTCTTGAATATAATGCAGTCTTGGCAGTTGTTAGAGAATGGATGAAAAAAATAAAGAAGCCTTTATCAAAGTTTAGTTACCCACATATATCTCAAGAACTGTTCTCCATATTAAATGCCAAAAAATCAAGAAAATTGTATGAAATCTTAAAAAGTAATCAAGAAGAACCTTTAGGGAAAATTGGATGGAACCGTAGCTTCGATTTGAGTGATGCTGAATGGGAAAATATTTTCTCTCTCCCATTTAAGCTCACACAAAATACAAAACTGCAATGGTTTCAGTTTCGAATAAATCATAAAATCCTAGCTACAAACTTATTTCTACATAAAATTAAAAAAATTGATACTAATATCTGTACCTTCTGTATAAAAGAAATTGAAACTATTGAACATATATTTTGGGAATGTGAAGTAGTGCAGGGCTTACTAGAAGCCTTTTCTACTCTATGTTTTAGCAGAATTCATAAATATATTACATATTCAAAGAAAGATTTTATATTGGGGTCACATGTGAAGTCAGAAAAAGTGAAAACTCTTATTGCTCTCCAAATTAAGTATTTTATTTACAGTATGAGATGTGCCAACAATACTCCTTCTCTGAACGGGTTGATGTCCTCCATAAAAATATTATATGACACTAATAAAATAATAGCAAAGAAAAACAATGAACAAGAAAAATTTGATGAGGCCTGGAAGTATTGGAAGAATTTATTTAATTGATATTTCTCTCTTGCTCTCCCCCTCCCTCCTTTCCCTCCCTTCTTTCCTCCTCTCTCTCTCTCTCTTTCTCTCTCTCTCTCATTTTTCCTTTTGTAAAACCATGGAAAAACAATAAATTAAAAAAAAAAAAAGAAATATCTTCTTTACTTATGTACATGCACAACACAAATGATGAACTTGTAATTTCCTGAACAAAAACTGTAAAATTTGTGACTCTTGGTCCCAGCATTTGGACCCAATTGCAATCTTGGCTACTGGTCATTAAAATAAGTACTAAATTCTTTTCCTAAATTTTAAAACCTTTGTTATTATTTTGTATCCAGCGCTCAGGCCTCAGGGTGGGGCTAAAGTGGTTATGCGTTGAAATGTATTATACAATATGCCTGAGTTTCTGAGAGGAAAGCTGCATAAAATTAATTATATAAACCTCTCAAAACTAATTTTGTGAGCCTAGAGGCCAAGTTCTTTTGTACTAAAATCCCAATAGCTTCAGAAACTCATGATACTCAGGTGACCGTCATCACAGGCTTCAGCAAACTCTCAATCTGAATTTATAAATACTCTTCTTTGATTATTATGATCATATTATTAATTTAAACATGCTAGAGTAAATGTAAATAAGTTTAAGTACTTTCACAGTGACACCCCCATCAAGTTTTCCATTGATAAGATCACGTGACCAAAAGTAAGCAAATGATGATTGGATATTATGGAGATAGAACACTCTAATATTTATTATTATGCATAAAATGGAGATAGAACTAAAAATTAATGTTAATATCTTCTTCAATTTTGTCCAGAGGAACAAAAGGATTTTATCGGGAGATAGATCTCAGCGAGCCGATTCCAACAATATGCATAAATAATTTTTGACCATTTTGGCACTTAGAACCTTATAATTCTCAGGCGACGATATAGTCTGCTAACTGATAATTTTAGAACTAATCTCAAATCTAAACCAATTCATTTGATATACGGTAATTACTGAGTTCAAATATTAAAAGCAATTAACTAGATTACAAATTTTTATGTGTACATCTATATGTTCTTTTTTATGTGTCCTTCTGTATGTTCTTTTTTATGTGTCCATCTGTATGTTCTTTTTTATGTGTCCATCTGTATTTTCTTTTTTATGTGTCCATCTGTATGTTCTTTTTTATGTGTCCATCTGTATGTTCTTTTTTATGTGTCCATCTGTATTTTCTTTTTTATGTGTACATCTGTATGTTCTTTAACACACATGCGGAGAAAGGCAATCCCCTGTTTAGATTGACATTTAGGCTTTTGTAGTTTTAAACGGGGAGGGGGGGGGGGAGAAATAATTGACATGACCGTTATCTAAATATTCTTGGAAGGCAAACATTTCTACCAAATCCAATTTTTTTAATGTCTCCGTCCACAAAGTATGTACATTCTGAGGAATGTAACTATTTTATAATTACATAGTTACAGAAAGTCTTTAGAGATTTCAGTATCCCTGCCTAATATACTAGCTATTTTTTTCTTTAGAAAAATTGTCTCCGTTGGAATATTTGGAAGATAATTTTATAAGTTAGGGTAGTGATACTTGAACCTTGTTGAATACGGATAACTTTTATTTACTAGTTTGTACATTGATCTCTTTCTTTCTCTCTCTCTCTCTCTCTCTCTCTAATGTAACCATCCGTTACAAAATAATAGGTATAAAATCCTACTCATTTTGTGCTGTACCATTTATTAGCCCTTGGGACAGATCAAGGATTTTTTTTCAAGCGGGGATGTCGTTTTAAAAATGGAATAATAATTTAGGAGGGCCGTTTAATATATAATGTCATTAGCTCCATGCATGATATACAAAATAAAATTTATACGACATTAAGCTTGACTTTCTCTCATTATTGAATCTTTAATGAATTGATAACAGTTCATGTGACCACTTTTCATCACATAGTTTCATTGTGGGAAGCTGGAAAACAAGGGCTTATCTAGACACTGCATTAAAGTTAATGGTAAAGAATCGGTAAACTAGACTGAAATTAAACAATCCATTATACATGTAGCTGCTGTAAAACCTGTTGAGAATCCCAAAGAAAGGGTGATTCTCTATAAGGCCATTTGCGGCCTGCGATAAAATGTGATTTAAGTTACTATAATCATTCTATTTAATGATTTTGATGTTTGTTTTTCAACACCTATCATCTACATCACGTGATTCAGAGATTACAAATGGACGTCAGTTTAAGAAAAATATGAGGGTAGGTCTATTCACATCAAGTTTCTATGCATGTTTCTGAATGCAAATAATCAAAAATTGTTTATTTATGTCGAGAACACATCAGACCTTAGTAATACATTCGACGTTTTTTTTAATTTCAAGCTCAAGATATTGTTTATGACAAGAATTTTGATGAATCCAAATTTTGCGTTTTTTGAATGTAAATCTTTACAGAATGCTCACCGTATGATGCTGGAAAAGGGTTTAATTAGCAATTAATGAAAAACATAATCATATTTAGCGATATCCTTCATTGTGAGTTGTTACCTTTTCCTGCAAATATATATCGTAAAATTTAAGCGAAAAGTTTTTATTTACATGTCATAACCACCTATAACCAAGTTCATAATTTGGGAGACACTTTTCATGTTTATGAGAAGTATACATGCAAATTATGGTGTTGGTTAAAGGTGGTTATGACATGCGTAGGAGTTATCTAACACACCCACTCTCTTGAGTTTTACCATTACTCTAATGCTAGCACGGACCGATAGTACCTTACTTTGTGACCCTAGATCATAACAATTACTATTGTATCATTAACCAACTAATATTTATCATTGAATTGGAACATAAGCCTACTGATTCATACAATTTTTAAGTGAAAAATGCTATCCGAAAATCTGAAGTCATTTTAGGCCGCAAAACGGCCTTATAGAGAATGATCCTTTAACTGAAATATGTGAAATTTACAGCAACCATGTCTGTTTAATACACATCCTCAGTGATAGTTTGTAATGCAAAGCCTCAAGCCTCACTTTCGATTCTACTGCCGACCCGGACGGACGCATATCCCTCAAGGTAAATATATTTTCCTTTAAAGTGGGTGTTAGAACATGACGTGTTCACACCTAGGACTTGATTAGTTCTATCATAGCTTGTGATTCAAGCAATGACTTTTAGACTTTGATGAAGTCAAAACTTTCTTTGATTGAGGCTGATTGCCCTTTCCTTTGTCCGAAAATTTTGCGACACATGTGGTCGGCCATGTTGCACACCAGAAAGAAATGCAGTATACATTAGTTTATTACAAGTTTCTTAGTATATTGTGACTTATTTCATCGCCTTACATTTTAATTGTGTAAACTGTTCAAAAGACATTCAAATGTATTTTGCAGATGCCACCTACTATTCTCAAAAGGCGTCATGACCTTAGAAACAAAAACGTAACATTGAAAATGATGAAAAAATTCAAAGATCTTAAAGTGCGCCAAAGAATGGAGTATGCAAGATTTAAGTCCAATGAAAGGATAGAAGAAATGTCTGTAGAAGACTTAAGAAGACATCTGAAAAATCTACTAGATGATGACGCGGATTTACTGCTTGACTTGGCGGGAGCGCCTGTATGTGAAGACTCACTGAGGAAACTGGCACATGTTGCCATTCTCTTGGCCAATGAGATTGGTCAACCACAAGGCCATGATCTCCAAGACAAAGAGGTCAGTGTATTTAATTAATTCAACCTTTTGCACTCTGAAAAGGGAGGGGCTAACGGAGGGAAAATTCCTACACACGTGTTACACATTAAATTTAGCGTGTTAAACCATCGAGATTCGATTTTGGTGTGACCCCAAACAAAGTTGTTCAATATGTCATTAATGAAAATAAAGCAAAAGAAATACAACATGATTCCAAATTAATTTCAAATCTCATTTTGATTAGGACACGGAGGAGGAGGATGATGAACAGGGGCCGTCGACAAGCAAAAGAAAGAAGACAACTCTAAAACAGAGGATTGAAAACCTGGAGAAAATCAAAGAGGACACCGTAAAGGACCTTAAGGAAAAGGTGAGAAGTCTTGCCCTACAATCCAAACCAAATGAAGCATTGCTCCTTTTAACCCTCGATGAGCTATCAAAACAAGCTAGAAAGCATAACGATCCTGAGTCAGACGTTTACGACGAGTTATGCAGGCAAGCCAATAGGCACCAGGGCGAGGTTAACATAGCCAACTCTCAGCGTACTCGGCGGTAAGGCATCCGACATCGTGGTGAAAGCTATGGCGAAGTGCCTGAAAGAAAAACAAGTTGAGGATAAACTCTCGACGACTTCCTCGGCCAAAACCGCAGAATCGGCTTCGCCTCTTGAGAGTCTTTAGCCTCCGCTTCAAATGCCCCACTTCATGCCCCAAACTATGACCGGGTGGCCTAATTCAGGGATGTACCATTACCAGTTTAATCGTAGATTCTCGGGCAACATACAGAACCGTTGGAGACCCCGAGGTCAATGCTATTTTTGCAATTCAACCGAACACGCTATCAAAGATTGTGAGAAAATGAAAATCGCTAAAAACAAATAGACCATTCATTTTCAGTCTGCGTTAGGAAAAAAAAAACTTTTCTGTCATACATGTATCAACACCACAGTAAATTTTGTTGAATTTGTATTTGCAGTAAATACTTTTCATTTGCTTTAATAAAAGTGGAAATACGAATTTTGTTTTAATATCCAAGCCTTCACCGCAGTCCGGGGACACTGATTCCTTAGTAAACTTTTGTTCACGTGGACTGCAGGTGTGTGGCTTGTTCCCTTGTTTTTGACCCGGTTGGATGCTCCTCAAGAGCCTGATAATTCATTTTGTATTATAGGGTGTTGTGGAAATTCATAACCTTCCACCATTATCAGCGCCAGAATGGGAGATGAATGTTAATTTTAACCCATTTGCTGCTTTGAAAGATGTAAGGACGCATCCAACTTGGGTGACATTAAACAAGGACAAGCCCACACCTGCAGTCCGCTCCAACCCCTCAAACGATTTAAAGAACAGTATTCCAACTAATCTTGGAAGTTTACCCTTACGTGACCCAGATAATTTCGTAGCAGGGGGCCTTAATGCATGTAAAGATGAGTGGTTAAAGCTTCCGAAACATTTACCGGAAAACGTCGTAAGGTGGATATCAGAAGGTGTAAATGTGCAAGATTTCTTTCAAACCTTCAAAGGAAATTTCAAAGGGAAAGCTTATAATTCTGTAGAACCCCCCAGAGCCTTTTTCAATAATTCCACAACCTGTAAAAATTACTTAGAATTTAAATCAAGAGAAATTCTGAATCGGTTGCAATCGGGTTCGATTCGTCTTTGGGGAAAACTGGGTGAGTGTGAATTGCCGAAAGTAGTCATGTCGTTAACCATAGAACCTAGCAAACCAAGACTGTGTCATGGCGAACGATATCTAAATCTTTGGATAAAAGATTGCCCATTTCAATTAGAAAATCTTAAACATGTTCCCCGCCTCGTTGAAAAAGATGTTCTTATGGTCGCATGCGATGAGAAGTCTGGTTATGACCACGTCAGGCTAACACAGGGCTCAGAAACTTACTTCGGTTTCCAGTTTGGTGGTTGGGTATTTACATATTCCGTAATACCTTTTGGGTGGAAAGCTTCTGCTTTTGTTTACCAAACTATTGGCATGCAAGTAACTACGTTTTTGAGGGAATTGGGCATAATCACTTTGCAGTACATTGATGATCGTTTATTAGTGGCTTCTAACAGAATGTGCTCATTTGAAAGTGATATAAGCAAAGTCAGTTTTGTCATGTTAGAACTCTTAACCCGTCTAGGGTATACATTGTCTTTGAAAAAAAGTAGGCTTTTTCCGTCTACAGAATTGAAATTTCTCGGTTTCATTGTCGATTCCGCCAAGCAGGCTTTCATCTTACCGTGCGATAAAAAACATTCATTTATAACGTTCAGAAACCATATCTTAAATTCTGAGACAGTCGATGTCAAAACTTTGCAGAAATTTGCAGGAAAATGCGTATCGATGAATTTAGTCGTGCCAGCTGCAAGGTTGTACTGCCGGGAGGTCAATGCAGCTATATCGCGTGGTCTAAAGAACTCTCGTCTAATTCCAATTACAGGTGACCTTAAACGAGAAATAGAGCATTGGAATTTTATAGACAACTGGGACACGTATGTGCCATGGCGACGAGAACTGCATAAACAAATTACACTAGCCACACACGCGTCTCTTTTCAAATACGGGGTTTCGGTCATGTCAGCGGAGCAAGAAACATTAACCTTTGGCGATTTCTGAGATAGCAATGATAAACGACCGATTCATCTCAAAGAGGCTGAAGCACTGATAAAGGCGCTCCAATCGTTGGACAGCGCTGTTCACAATCACCGGGTCGACATAATGACAGATAATACCTCCGTCATTGCCGCGTGGGAAAACCAGGGAGCCCGTAACAAACCTCTCAATGATATAATGAAATCATTGTTTACGCTAACTTACAATCATAATATTGACTTGCATTTCACTTATATTGCCTCAAATCAGAATAAAGCAGATGCGCCATCCCGCTCGATTTCTTTAACGGACTCAAAACTTAATGACAAATCATGGGCATTAGTGGAAATGGCTTTCGGACCACATACGGTAGATCTTATGTCATTAGATTCCAATGCAATGAAAACACCCGAAGGTGTTCCTTTGAGACATTTTACACCCTCACCATCACCTTTTTCAGCGGGTGTGAATGTTTTTGCACAGGACATTATAAAGGAAGAAAACCCCTATGTCAATCCCCCATTTAATATTATTCTTCCTTTATTAAAATTTCTAAAAGAACAGCACGTAAAGCAATGCACTTTTATCGCCCCGGTTCTTGAAGAAACCCCCATTTGGTACCCAATACTAAAACAGTTTATCATTTCATCAACCACAGTAGGTGTAAAGGGTCAAATGGGTGTTCTAGAAATTCCCTCAAAAAATGGGTTCGTTCTGGATAAAAAAAGGTTTGAAATGGACTTTAATGGCACATAGGTTATGCTTTATTTAATATTATTTCAGGCTGAAGTAATTAATCTAGAGCAGATTGATGAAAGACGATCTACACTTCATAATCAGAACATCAATTCACCACACCAGAAGAAAAAGTCCTCCCTGGCCAGTACTTTAAAAACGTTTCTCGAACATCTACCCGAGAAACCAAGTCTAACTAGTGCATCTCCAAATGACATTAAGAGATTTTTAGTGTGGAAAAGTCCGATTAACATTTAATTACTGCCGATTTTTACCCAATACTTATCTAGGGCTGTGGAGTGCATTTCATGAATTTCACTGAGGATAGGGTAACATCCTCAGTGATAGTTTGTAATGCAAAGCCTCAAGCCTCACTTTCGATTCTACTGCAGTTGAGGAAATGAGCTAGTACCATTCAAGTAACGTTCTTGGTTATACACACGTATATCTGACGTATGCATTTGATTGCATGAGGGTGAAATTTCCCACCTACCTCCCAAGTATTTGAAATTCAAAATGCTCTTCGCATCCTAATTACTGCCGATTTTTACCCAATACTTATCTAGGGCTGTGGAGTGCATTTCATGAATTTCACTGAGGATAGGGTAACACATGAGCAGGTGGATTTCAAAGACCAAATGATATAATGGGCAAACAAAATGGGTACCTTAAGCTTACCTGGCGACAAGGAAATACAACAACCAATGTATATTTGCATAAATTCAACAATTTATCACTAATTATGTTTGATTGACTTTAAGACTCATAGCAAATTTGATGGATATCATTTTTGGGTATTTCACACTTTTTAAAGTATCATTTGATAGTAAAAAAGTTTAATACTCAAAGGTCACCCTATATTTTGAAAAATGAGTGAAAACGACAGCGTGTAGGAATATATCTAAAAAATCAAAAATTGTATTTATCCACGTTTGTCTGAAATTCAAACGGATTATAAACTTGAATTCATTTTGCTTTAAACCCTCAAAACAAATTTACAATAAGATACACTTGACACAAAAAAAGAAAGCAAAGGCCTAAGAAGAGCGAGGAATTGCAAGGGCACAACAGTTTTATATGCTATTTTCTTAAATGTTAGTGGTCTTGTTGTTCAAACGTTTATTCGGGGAGGAAGTTCAATTTCTGGATGAGGAGAGAAAACAAGCTTTTTGCACAAATATCGAAAGGCTTATGAGAGGAAGGAACTAGAATGAGGATTTCACTACATTAAATTTCTTCATGACAGCGTCCAAACCCGCAGGTCATGAAGAATAAAGGAGTTTTGGGGATACACAGAAAGTTAATGTTTTGTCACACCAACAATATTCGCCAGATATTACAACCGTTGACTCGTTCCATTTACCAAACAAGTACAAGAAATCATAGGATCTAGCATATTCCAGTATACGAAGGGTAATACTCAAAAACGTGTTCTAAAACAATCAGAAATTGAATAAATGTGCTACACGGACATGTGTTTACATTAAAAGAGAATATTTAAGTGAAATCATTAAGACTAAATCATAGAAAAGCTTTTTTTTTGTTCCTTTCCGAGCACCGATGACATTATTCATCGAACATCCCTCGTAACTTTGGACCAGAAAAATAAACCCAAACGCCAAAAATGAAAGAGAAATAAACCTGAAATCTACACCACAGGAATGGGAACATTGAGAACTTTCTCAAATACCTTCTCAGGTACTGTATTCGGACAAAAAATATTTGGACAAATTGATTTAAAAAAGCTGATTTCAGGTATAGAATGTGAAATTCTCACGGGCAGTTTGCTCTCGCTTCCTATATGCTTTGACTATTAATCATTAATATTATATGTCAAGAAATATAAGTCATATTAAATTCTATTTTGATCATCCATGTACCACAGAATCAGACTCGTTTATTGTGTATAAAAATTATAATTAACTTTAAATCAAGTTATATTTATTAGGTCTATATTTTATATATATAAAGAAATAAAGCCAGTACACGTTATTTATTAGTTTTTGGTGGATTTTTACTTTTCAAACATGCATTTGGTCAGTTTATGGACTTCTAAAAACTATGCTATCGGAGATGTGTACATGTCGACAGCCAGGCTAGAAAATCACTCAAGTGAAACAACTGTACCAGGCTTTATATAGCAGGTACAGATGCCCAAAAATTTTCAAACAAATATGGCGGAATCGAAGAAGTATGGCTGACAAAGGAGTACAGGAACGTAGTAAGTCGTACAAAGGTGAAAAATGATACCTTTTTAAGAGTTCATGTCAGCCTTAAGTTCAGAGCAAAAATAAACTGGAAACGATCTCCAACCAACGCCTCTTAATGTCACGATTCCTGGCAAAACTTTTATTAACCTAGTGCATCAAAGATTATAGATTTGATAGTTTTGCATTAAAATAAGTTTTTTAATGAAATTAGTAGATGCCAAATTAATTACAGATGTAGCTAATTTGAACGTCTTATCAGTGATTATTTCTCGGCAGGATATTGAGAATATGGATAATTTAAAAACACTTTGCAAATATCAACATGGTAAAGTTCTTATGTTCGCTTTCTGTACTAGTAATTAGACATTGACAAAGGTATTAATGGTACTAAAATTCCGGCTAGAGATTAGGATGAGAACAGATGCCGACCCCCGCCGTGTGCTCATTGTCGTAAACAAAAGAAATTATGGAACAGTTTGTATGAAAATAATGGAACAACTTGTATGAAAAACATCAATCAACATTGATCAAAAGAGACAAAATTAACGTCTTCTAGTTTTCATAGAAAAATTAAATCTCTTTAGTCTTACGCTTATGTTTATAGTTCAATAGTAACTTGCAATATAGATTGAGATGTATGTATCTATTGGAATTTCCACGGGTACCAATTGCACCCCGTTATTAGCAGATATATATTTGTATTCATATGATGCAGAATTTGTACAAAAATCATGTGCATGAAAAAAAGAAAACACTTGCTGTGACCTTAAACTCGACATTTAGATATATCGACGACGTATTGCCAATTAACAATGGCAATTTCCATAATTATGTCGATACGATATATCCTTGTGAGCTTGAGATAAAAGGTAACATAGATTCTGACACATCTGTTTCATATTTGGATATTTCACTTGAAAAAAAAAACGTTAATGGTTATCTAAGAACCAAGCTCTATGATAAACGTGAGACTTTTACTTTTCTATCGTCAACAATGTGTGGGTGTTTTTCGAGTTATGAAGGGATCCACGAATTTATATTCACTATGAATGTTATTTTCTGCATTCACGACATTGAATCCCCAAGAGCCCACATATTTGGACCTCACAAAAATATATTGTGATTTTACAGTATTTAAACCAATTAATGAAACAATGTTTGCCAATCATTTCATTAGAGAAAGTACACGGTTTTGTAATTTTCTAACCATCCTGAAAATATTTTATCAAGTTAATATATATTGCAAGTTGTCCCGAGGATATAACATCCAATTATGTTTATGTAATTGTTTTTTTTTCGCATCCAATTATAATTTCTAATTGCGAACTTATTAACTTTCCAAAATTAAAAAAAAACTAATTGGATTTTCAATCCTATAAAATATACTGAAATGCCCTTTATCTCTAGATAATTTATTTTAATTTTTAGGATTAAAATGAGACTTTATATAAGTATAATTAGAAAGAACTTTCCCCAGAGAGTTTCTTGTTCTGAACCCTGGGCATACCTCGGGACACATCTCATTTGAGATGCTGAATGTTTTCAAGTTGTTCTTAAGTTTACAATTTGCGATTCTGTTGAATGGTGCAATTACTGATCAAATAAATGACGAAGTGAATATCAACGATGACTTAGATTTCAATGCGACTCACGTAATCCTGCAAAGCATTCTGTTTTGTGGTACTGGTATCATATGCGATAAGTCGATCCTGACTTCACTAGGGATTCCAAATGACACAATGCCTTCAACAAAATGCCCCCCATGCTCCTGCGACACAGATAACTGTTATATATCATTTTACTCTCCACAATGCTGTCCTGATTTGTTTTTTCCACACGGACTTGCGGAATGCACTAACACACATGTTTTGCCTCACAGAAATGCAGAGCCAGAAGTATTGATTTCAAGCTGCCCCAAGGACACTGAGGTAAATCTATCCAAAAACTGCACAAAAGAACGCGGACAGATCGATCTACTTCATCTCCCACCTGTTGCTTCATCCACAAGCTGGGTATCCTATAAGAACAAATTTTGCGCCCATTGTCACAAAGAGACAAATTACACCGAATGGAAATTACTTTTTAAATGTCCTTCTTCCACAGATTTCAACTACCTTTCATCGTACGAAGAAATAATTGCATTTGCAAGATCAAAATCCTGTGGTATTCATTTTCAGCACCCAGAAACATCGTTCACAAGAACTTGCTCTCTAAGTTATTCGAATAAAATTGCTTCCTGCAATGCAACAGGTACGTGGATGCTTTATGACAAACAAATAGAAAAGGCATGCTTAAGCGGCTATGAAGCACCACATGGAATATTTAAAAATATATTTTGCAAAATTTGCAACCCACCTAAATTTGAAAAACAATTTTTAATTGAAACTTGTAAATTTCCAAGCACGTTTAAGAATGCTTGTTCTAATCTGTCGGAATTACAGGCTTCGTTTCCTTACAAAAACCTTTTCTGCTTTGTTTGCAACATCGGCGATAGTGGTCAGGAATACTACAGCGATGTAAGATTACTTGATTCCTCGGAGTCCTATGTCGGAAATGACTTCATATTTGATATAACATTTGCATATCGAAAAGAGAATGTCGACGGATATATACAAAAACTTCGAATTCTAGAAAATTCTCAAACAAATGTAAATAATTCAAGCATCGAGGTCGGCTCAGAGGAGACTGGATTTCAGACAGCTCCGGACATAATCTTCCTACCAGAGGCTAATTTCTTTTGTTCACCGAGAGCAGAAAATGCTGACTTTTCATCCATTCCAACAACTGTAAATCCGACAGATATTCGCTATTCTGTCAACTTGACAAATCTAATTTATTCCGGTTTCTCTTTATCAGGGAAAGGTACCTGCACAGAAGGGTTATTGCCAAACTATACATTGTCCCTACAAAGAAACTGTTCTTGTACTGTGGGTTGTACTTTTGATTGCTGTGACGATTTTTCGGTAAGGCAAAAATGGACTTGCATCAGTAATGTGTACCCGGGAAGCAAAGAAAATGATACGGTTAAGAACTTCCGAGCAATTAATGGATGTCGTGAAACGAACTTTTTTGGAAAGCTCTGCAAAGACAGCAGTACTTCTCATTTTTATCATTCAATTCCAGTGCAATCAGCAAGTACAAATATGATTACCTTTGTCAACTTATTTTGTTACATGTGTGGAAAATCCAAAGAACCCAATCTGTTTTACAGCATAACAGATGTAAGTCCATGGCCATTGAAGGTCAGTTGCAGAACGTACATAAATCACCTCAATTTTCAGTCATTACAACATATGATTGACAATCTGAAAATGAGCTCATGTGACATAAGGTTTAATCCAACATCTACCCCACAGGAATGTGGAATTACCTGTGATGCAGATATATCATCTTGTAACGTATCTGGGACATGGAAAACATACAATGAAGATGTATCAAAAGCATGTGAACATGCTGATGAACTGACATTTTCCCCAGTACGATCGGGATCGACAGTCTATAAAAACAAATTCTGTTTAATATGCAATCCAATTGAGGTGAATTCATCCGACATAATTCAAACATGTAAGCAAGATAAAGACCCGTTTTTAGTCAGCGCATGTAATCAATTTCAAAACCTTCATGTCTGCTCTAAGTACAAAAATATTTTTTGCGAACAGTGCAATGATGTAAACATGACGAACTGTGGAAATGAAGTCCCTTCCCAGATACACCCCACAACCAGTTGGAATTATCTATTTCCAGACGATTACATATCTAGTGTCGAGGCACCATTTTCCATAGTTTCCCATGATGAATTCGATGATGAATTTGATGACTCCTTTCAAGAGAAAACTGAAGTATGCTTACCTGACCAGATACAGGATGGAATTCGAAGAACTGTAAGCACTATATATCTTTGTCTTCTTGTAAACTTTTCGTAGTATATTATTGGAAAGAAATTGAAATGCAGCAAACTGCATATTTTGTTAGCGGAAAGGTCTGTTAATTATGCATTGAATTTCATTTGTTAAGTTACTCTTGTCATTGAAATAATAATAATTGTTTCTTTCTCGTTATGGTAATTTTTGCCCTTTACGCTTTCCATACTATCCCCCTACCCAGTTAAATAAAGGTATTAGAGTCAAAAGATTTATATCGTACATTCAAGGTAGAGGTTTGTTAATTTTTTGTTTTTAAGAAAAATTGACCTCAGATCATCGAAATGGACCATTCTTATTTAATGATGATCATATTTCCTTATTTCATGGACTTAGGAGTAAGATGATGGCTATCGTTTCTTTAACTTTTATGATTTTCCAAAACAAAAGTTGCTAAATAAAAGACAAACAATTTTATCATGGCTTGCGGGGCAAAGTTTGACAAAAAAGGCACTTCAAATTTTTAAGGAATAACATTTAAACTCTCTTAAGCGCTATAAAATTAAAAAGCTCTCTTCATTCCTAATATGTCGTCAAAAAATATGTTGACATTTTCAGGAAAAATGAATTTTACTCTGAGTCGGGAGAAGGCAACAAAACAATATTTCATCGATGACCTTACTTTAATATTATTTCAAGTCATTCATATTTATAAAGTTCCATGTCCTCAAAATTATCATAGTTTGCAGTTTTACGTTACTTCACGATCTAGTTGACAGCTGCGCTCAAGGTAAATTGTACACGCCCCCTAACCACAAGATTTACGACTGGAACTTTCTTCTTATCCCTGCTTGGTTGCTCGTACAACAGACTATTTCTATGTCAATGTTGATAATTATGAGTTGAACAATCACGTGAATTGTTTACGCTGGATGCATCTGAGGAAAGAAATTGTGACGTACTGCAAAACTTCACACTTAACTGAAATCAATAATAACATACTTGATTTTCCTTTCATTTATAGGAAACATGTCGACCAGTGATCTGCCTACCTGGTAAAACACTACGGAATGGTACCTGTGTATCGCTTCTATCAAAAACGACAAACCTGCGTTACACACTGGCTGTTAAAGTCAAATTTTCCGTCCTTACAAGCTTCAATCGAACGACAAAGAAAATGCTAGAATATTTTCGGGACTTCATTGCAGAGAAATTAAAAAACGAAACTCTACCAGTTGGTTATTTTTTTAACTTTGAACATTTTATTTCAATGATCTCTACAAGCTGTAGTTCCTCTAATCTAAAACATGGGGATTTTTATTTGTATGCAACATTTTACTATGATAACTTAGTTAACAGAGATATAATGGAAGAAAGACTGGTATTTTTGACGAAAATGTCAGCTAACTGGAGCTTATCAAGTACAACCACAATTGCAATTGAAATGTCCATTAGTGAAGAAGCTTTTATATTGCCCTATATTTCATCGAAATATAATAGAAAAGTGCAGTGCATTATCTTTGAGGATAAGTTTCACTCTTGTAAATCCGGCATCTTTAGAAATATTCTTATTAGTCCTTTATTGACATGCCCACAAATTCAAATTAAAGATTCCGATTTCAATAAGACGGTCATCAATATAAATACTGAATACACGTTCTCAAGTTTATCTATTTATCATTCTAAAGTTGAGCATAAAAGATTCCGAATTTGTGCAACTGACATATCAAAAATTAAACTCATTAACGTAAATGTTGGAAGTTCACTTCTGTCAACTTTGGCTCTGATCTTTTTATGTATTTCTCTTAATGCTCTTCTTCTGTCCTTCCTAACATTCTGTGTATTCCCAAAGAAAAGATCTTTCTCCGGAATAATGAACATGGTCTTGATTTTATTTTTAATTTTGGCACAGATATGCCTGATCTTGCGTCAATATCCTCCTCACTTCTTAAGCATGGAGCTAATATCGGCTTTGTCACATTTTTCTTGGTTGTTGGTATTTTTCTGGATTCAAGTATGCTCTTTTCACATGTTTCGTGTCGTCACATCTGAACAAAGATTGGATGATTCTCCACCATTTAGCAGGAGAACATTGACCAAATATTTTTTGCATGCTTTTTTTAGCGCGTCGCTTATTGTTAGTTTAACGATTACTATTTCCCTTGTACTCTCTGATGGCAAACACACAGGTTATGGTACCGCATTGATGGCACAGAAATCACCTTTCCTAGCCACTGTCATGGTTCCATTTATTTTCGTTTTCTCGACTAACGTTATTTTTTATATATTGACGGCGTACAAAATATATTTTTTTCCTGATATTGAAAGTACTTCCGAAAATAAAGTCAACTTTTGTCTTCATATAAAGCTGTTTTCCTTGATAAGCCTTTCATGGCTTCTTCAAATCATAGACGCTTTCCTGGATATTTCAGTTTTGTCGTACTTCGTTGCAATTTTAGATGGTTTGCAAGGATTGATAATCTTTTTCAGTTGTATCTCTAATGAAAGAGAAAGGTGTTTGTGCTATGAAGCTTAGGGTAAATATAAATTATTATAGTAACTTGATCTGAAGAGTCGCATCACGTCGAGTTTATAGGCATGGATTATCATGAATTATCGCTAACCGTCAAGTTTGATCTGATGATCCGCGCCTGTCATGTGGACATGATCCTGCTCTCTTGATCAAGCTACTGTTATAATGATAGAATTATAATATACCACATTACAATTAGCTAAGCATAATTTATAAACTTTGGAGATGAAGAACATTTTTCAAGGAAAGTATTTGTCAAGGATATTTTTGATGGCAAGAAAAATAACGCTATGTTTCAGCGTACTACATCATTTTTTTAGAGACTGGTGATATGGATTCAGAAAACCACAGTGTGGTGATTCTACCAATAATACACAGTTAATTATACAATAAGCGGATTGATTGAATATTGTTTAAAGTTCCTTTCGAGAATTAATTTTTCACTCAGATGGAGATGCCACAGCCTGCCGGTGGAGAGATACAAATTTTGTCCTATACTCAGCACTCTTGGCCTCTCAGCAGGGAGGAATCTTTTTCGTGCCAGCACCTACTGTGTCAAGGGAACTCGGTTTCTATGGTCTCATTTGAAGGTCCGGTTTCCACGTCTTACAGTGGGCCTCAAAACCGCGACTCAAGGATCAGCTCTTTACTTTGCGACTCTAGAGCGGACACTCTAACAACTGCGCCATGCGGGTTATTATAATAAAAGAAAGTAATGCTCGAAAACCCCGGTCAATACAATACTTCAAACAATAAGTTTGACACAGTGATAAGAGCATCTGCTCTAGAGTCGCGAATTGATTAAAGAGTTGGTGATCCTGAAATTTCTTGGTGCATTAGTCATTCTATAACAAGCTGCCAGTTTTTAAATAATACAAATCTTATTAAGCGAATGTATTTCGAGGAAGAAAAATGAAATGGAGAGGAAGATGTCTTTAAGAAACTATAGCTATTGCAAGAAAGATCACAAAGAATCATTTCATGTATGAATATTTTCTTTCTTGGTTGTACAAAATAATGTTTGATTAAAAAATTATTTGTCACATATCATATTTGACTTTTTTTGCTTCAATATTTAATGGTTAAAGTTATGTATCATGTTTATAGCATGTTCTTTATCATGTTTGTTACTTACTGTATTACTGTATGTTTTTCATCGTGTTTTGCTTACAACATGTTTTTTTTTTAAATCTATCATATGCAAGTTTGTATCAAATCATGTTTGATTTAACTATCTTTTGGCTCATATCATAATTGACTATTTTCTGCTTTAATCTTGTAAAGTTAAAAATTCTGTATCATGTTTGTACCATTTTTATGCCCCCGTAAACAAAGTTTCGGGGGTATATAGTTTTTGTCGAGTCCGTCTGTCTGTCTGTCTGTCTGTCTGTCTGTCTGTCTGTCTGTCTCTGTGTCTGTCTAGCTGTCCGCCTGTCTGTCTGTTTGTCTGTTTGTCCGCAAAACTTTAACCTTGCCTATAACTTTTGATTTAGTGGAGCTATGACATTCATATTTCACATGTGTACCACCAAATTTGACCTTTTGACCTTGGAGTTTAACCCACTTTAACACAAACATTTTGAACTTTTACTTTGGCCATATCTTTTGAACAATACACACCAGGAAATTTATGTTTGATATATGTATTTTTTATGGAAAGACCTTTCACTGGATACCAACTAACTTGACCTCTTGACCTTGGCGTTGGAGATTTCCGTATCTATGAAAAAACTTTAATCTTGGCTATAACTTTTGAAAATTAAGTACTAGGGATTTCATACTTCACATATGTAATTCTGATGAAAAGACGTTTCATTGGATACCAAAAACTTTGACCCTTTGACCTTGACCTTGGAGTTTGACCTACATTAAAATTACAACATTGACCATAATTTTTGAAGGGTTTAGACTAGGGTATTCATACTTCACAAATTTAATTCTTGTGACAAGACCTTTCATTTGATATCAAGAACCTTGACTCTTTGACCTTGATCTTGGAGTTTGACCTACTTTTTATAATATTTAACCTTGACCATAACTTTTGAACAGTAGGGGCTAGAGCTTTCATGTTTCACATGTGTAATCCTTGTGACAAGTCTTTTCACTGGATATGAAGAATCTTGACCCTTTGACCTTGATCTTAGAGTTTGACATACTTTTTTTAAACTTTAACCTTGGCCATAACTTTTCAAACGATAAGGGCCAGCGCTTTCATACTTCCCATACGTAATCTTTGAGACAAGGCCTTTCTTTAGAACCCAACAACCTTGACCCTTTGACAATGACCCAGAGTTTATCCTATATTATAAAATGTTAACCTTGGTCATGACCCTGAAACAGGTGTAGCTAGCGTTTTATATTTCGCATTTCTTGTGAAAAGGCATTACTTTGGTACCAACATATTTGATCTGCATTTGAGAAAGCTACAACATCGCTATGTTGCCATACGGGGACATCAGTGTTTCACAAACACATGTTGTTTTCATGATTTTTACTTACCATGCTATTTCTCGTGTTTGTCTTACATGTATATCATGTTTGGTAAACACCAGCATGTTTGAAACATCTGTTAAATTATAAATACATTTGTCACATATCGTGCATGACTGAATTTTGTTTCAATATTTCATGTTTGAAGGACCTCTATAATATTTGCTGCATTGTTTATTGTTTGTAACATTTCATGTTTTAATAAAGGTATCTATATACATCCACTGAATATATACTATCTTCTTTTTTTCTTATGAATGTACATAATGTAAGAGTTTGTTCCCAAATCATAAACGAATCAGGTAGCCTTCAGAGTTTATATGACCAGCTTCTCCACTATAGGTAGCAATGATGAGCATATCAGTGTATCAATATGATTTCCTGTACTTAACAAAATGGAAGATAACAAACCGTATACAAATGTTGGATCAGGTGCCATGGAGGAGCAAGTACCCCCTGCCGGCCGGTCACTCCCGCTATTTGTTTCTAAGCGGTATCAGGTATAAACAGATACTTCCGACTTCTTCTTTAAAGGGGTTGGGTGGTCGTGGCCATTTTAAGACTATTTCGATCTCCTTTAGAAGAAGATCTCCATATGAGGATATACAAAAATTAATCAAATTTTAAAACTAATATGTATGAAGTTTTTCTTTGTCAAATGATAGTTGACAGCTAAAGATATCATATCTAAAACTTTAATTTATATATATCTGATGGTTAATTTGTTGTTAATTTATTTTACCCCCCCCCCCCCCCAGTCTCCTAAAGGAGTATTTTACAGATATAATCATAAATGCCCTTTCCGTTCGTCAGTACACGGAACAGAAGTTGTAATTATAGCAGAAAATCTTCACATCGCCCGCTGATTCTTTCAGGTATTATAGGGTTCCCAAAGAAAATGGCAGTGTACTCTGTGCCGTTACCTCATGGTCAAAACTGACAATGACGTCAAATCCTTGCAAACATGGGCTATTTAAGAAATGTATATAATTTTTGAAGATTCAAGAAGTTATGATCTATGACGCTACATGCCGGCATATTATGATAAATATGCCGTTATAAAGTGTTGTAGTTCATGTAACTCATGAATCTTCAAAAATTAAATTCATTTCTTATATTTACATTATTTTTGTCATTTTGCCATAAATTTACGCCATTTAACTGTCATTTTTAATGCAAAACAGCTTGCACTAAATTTTTGACGTCAAGTGCGGTATTATGATGTAACAATAGAGATATTCGTACAAATTCACTCAAGTTCATGAGAAAATGAACTGTTTTCTATTTTGTTAAGAATCATACGGGAAATTTATCGGAGATTTAAATATTATGATAGGAAAAGAGTCATTAACTTTACACATCATTTCAATCTAAATCTGCATGAGTATGACGCTGCCTTTGCTCTTAAGCCTCTTTTTTTCCTTGCAAAATTCAAACATGACTAAAAGACTACAATCTTTGCAAATTGGTTTTAACAGGTGTTATGTCAACATTCTATAGTGTACAGATTGGTAACGGAATGCCTAAAGATTAAGCGTCTCAACTTAAATAAGAAAGAAAATAACTCTTGTTAAATTCCGGTCTATCTTATAATATTGCATCGTATTTTATGCTATATTTAAACATTAAAAACAGTGCCTCTCTAGACTTTTTTGGCATACTATCAAAACACATTATTTGGTGTTTAAAATTTTATGGTTCTGTTTTATATTGGATGAGAGAAGAAAAAAACGATATATTACAAAGAAACACTGTATACACAATTTAAAGCATGATTTCATTGACCTTCATCATGGGTTTACAATAGAAAAAAAGCGAAAATTAATATATTTTTCAAATGAGATTTAATTTAATCTATAGTATACTATTTTATTTTTGCTAACATAGCGAAAACAGATATAAAGATATATAGATCAATGCTTTATTTTTATGAAATGAGGTGCAAAAAATAATCTTTCTTAACATTTTTTAGATCGTGAATTGAAATCATTCTTTATCTGAATACAATGCAATGAATAAATTCCAATAATGTTCTTATTCTTCCTCATTTCTTGTAAGATATTATCCGATTATTTTTGAACCGATGCCTGAAGAACTATTAAAAATCACAATAAATCTGATGTCAACTTTTCTAAATGTACTTTTCTAAAGGTATGTCTCCAATATTAACTTCTTTTCTTTCTTCTTTGAAGTACGTCTTGCGGTAGTATAATAAAATGTGTAAAATGTCCTGTGTAGTTATTTGTTTGGGACTTGTAATACATTTTGCTCTGTCGGCCCCTGAGATAAAAAATTACGAATTCAGGAAAAATAACCATGGACAAAACAATGATGTAGGTTTCCCTGGAATCTACATTGAAATGAAGCAGAGCTCGACTTTAAGCTGTGCAGCGCAATGCACCAAACAAAATTGCATGTGTTATAAATATGAAGAATTTAATTCATCGTGTCGACTGAGTGACTCTTTTATTTCAGAGAAACCTGTATTTTGCGGACCTGAAAAAAGTAAGTTATATATATAGAATATTTTGAATTAAAATGCATTAATGAATGAATTTTGTATTCCATTAAATAGTTCGAAGTAGTTACTTACAGATATATATACAAATTTTACGAGTCCCTTGACAGCTACAACAGCAAAACATGTATATCATACGTACATATACATTGTACTAGTCAAGATATTTCATTGCTGAAAAAGAAATTCAAGTTTGAAAATATTGAAAACTGTCTAGCCCGATACCTGTTTAATCCGTAACACCGTGAGATCCGACGACATTGTATTTCGTTCCCATTTTACTATTTTCCATGTTTTTGTACACTCTCAAATCTTACACCCTGCTTATTCCGAAATAAAAGTCATCTACCAGTGCATGTCGAATTAGATAGGTTTCACTGTAATGAAATTCAATTTATTTGTAATTTATAAATAACTTATTAAGTAAGTAATTGATTTTAAGATTTCAGAAATTGTGACCCTAACTGGACTTTGTTTGAAGGACACTGCTACCAATACAGTAATCTTGGAGTAGCAGATTGGATCGAAGCCGAGGTATATCTATAATTCTTCCATAGCATTTTTTCTTGTATTGTCTAATTATATTGTATACAAATATGTGTCCGTGGGGGATGGGGGTGGGGGAGTTGTGGGTGGGTGGGGAGTGGGGGGTGTTAAGTTTAAGATGGCGTCCAGTAATCCAGTTAACGAACATAGAACATGTAGAAAGTAGTCAAATTTGAAATGAAAAATAAAGGTCGGTAACCACAGGGAGCCTGCTAACAAAGCTACCAAAAAAAAACTGTCTGTAGTGTATCACCCAAAAGTATTGAGTTTTAATTAAAGTGGTTAAGTTATCAAACACATATTTGGACTATATTTTCTTACTTTAACTATTCTTTTTGTTTTAAATAAAATACTCTAACATTATATTAAAGCATTTTAGAGTAGAAAAGGGTGTACCAAAATAAAATGTCAGCAGTTTTATCACCTGGCGAGTAATTAAACATTGAAGATTGCATTGAAGCGTATGGAAAGAAGTATGTTCTTAAAAATAAAAATAAAATAAATAAATACTACGAATATCAATTAAAGCTATGGTGGAGAGATGTATTGGATCAATAAGAATAGAAAAACAATTTTAAATCATTTTTCACTAGATATATTCTTTAAAAATTGATTTGTATTGAATAAAATAAAAGGGAGATAACTCTTCATGAACAGGATAAGGTCATAAATTAGGACATGCTCTACTCTTACATACTGATACCAAAATATCAAAATTATGTCAAAATATATTGAGTATTCAGCCTATACATATCTGTTATGCATTCAATTCTACTGAATCTAAGGATAATAAGGGTTGGATACCTTAAACTGATAGATGCATTCAAAAACGATGCAGACATAAATGGTGCTGAGGATAAAATGCATGAAATGTTAGTATCTAATATTTTCAATCTAGGATCAATATTTTCACATCCGAAAAAAATAACGGATTAACACAAAGAAACTTCTTATAATGCGTATGTGAATTTTTAAATTGTTCTATTTTTTATTTAAGAAAATTTGTCAAAATTTTGGAGGATATTTGATTGAGATTGAAACAGAAGAAGAAAACGCCTGGATAGCTGAAACATTTCTCCTGAACAATAGTCAAAGTAAGAATATATATTTACATATTTATTGCATGAAAACATTGCGATGATGAGCAGCATTCTAGCTCATAAGTCAATTCAACTGTACAAATCAAAATCAGAGAAAACAGGTACATCTAACATATCAGAGAAGGGTATAGTCCAATCCACACTTTGCAAAAGTTGTTTCCCTTTGCGGGGTCAACCAAAAGGTCAAAAGGGAAAGAAACGTCATTTCTCGAATTCTCCTCTTTATGCTACCAAATATTTGGGCGTGCTGTGATAAATCTATTGTGTTTAATTTTTTTTCTTTAAATTTGTGGGTAGCCCCATCTTGGGGCAATCAGTACACAAAAGGCAGGGTTTTTTTTAAGTCAAATGACGAAGTTACAAACTTGAAAACTATAAAGGCTACTGTGTGGATTGTATGAGTTTATCCCCTAAGATGGCGGCCAAGGGACATAACTTTTGAAAAGTGTGGATTGGACTATAAGTTTCATGGAGGAGTAAGCATCCCCTGCCTACCGGTCTCATCTATCGTGTGCTCCTTGTCATGATCAGATCAATCTAATGGTATAAAACTACCCCACAAACAGAGCTCTTTAGTGTGCTGTGTATAGACCTCCCTTAAGCTCAAATTATTAATGAGTGTTATGGTATAAAGTCTTTGAAATCAATCGTAACTTCTCGCCTTCTTTATCTCTTTCTTTCTGCAGACAAAGCATGGATCGGCGGATCCGACAGTGCAGAAGAAAATGTTTTCGTTTGGAGTCGAAGTAACCAGCCTTTTACCTATAATTCATGGCCTCACAATCAACCAGATGGCGCCACTTCACAGAACTGTGTGACGCTCTATGGCCATGGCGACTGGGACGATGATAACTGCTTGAATAAAATGCATCCCTATGTTTGTGAAATGGACAATGAGTGATTTCCCACGAAATCTATAACACATTTTTACAAGACTATACTGTATGTGTACTTTAAAAAGCGGGCTTCATATTTTAGCGGCTTTGGCGCAGACAACAATGCGCTAATTCATGAATATCCCTGAGATATAATTACATAAACAATACAGTGAACGGACATGTGTAGCGCTTATTTATGATTACGCAAACAATTCCATACCCAGTGATTACGCTAAATTTTGAATACGCCAACTTATATACACGTACAGTTTTTTTGACAGATTGTTAAATGCTTTTTCTCTTTGAATAAAAAAAAAATCCAACACCTTCTGGGTTAAACAGGTGCTTGTTTCGTTCTTGATTTGACGCTTATTTCTGACACAGTTATTTTACGCCTCAATTGCCGTCATAGTTCGGCATCCTTGACGACGTCATTGACATAACTTTATTCTCCCTCAGAAGGATTAAAGAAGATTATTGAGAAATTGAAAAAAAAACGCTTTTTTTCTTTCAACAAATATAATCTTTGATTTTATGCTTGTTTTCGGGCCTAGCTTTCGATCTATTCAATGTCAAATGCACACATATCATTTACCAACAGATCCAGAAGATGTGCTGTATACTTATTTGTGCAATTGTTATTAAAAATGATCAGTCAGTTATATGGGAATCTAGCGCTTTATTTTGAGTACGGTTTATTTTACTTAAGCTTTCAGAGTTATTCATTTACTAGAAAGAATCCAATCCAAGAATCTCGGATATTTGTCTTTCCAGGTTAAGAAAAGAAGAACTGAATAAATATACATACATAAGAGAGCCTGAAAATTAAATTTATTTAAAAAATGAATTTAATTTTTGAAGATTCATGATGTTATGAACTACGACGCTTCACGTCGGCGCTTCACGATAAATATGCCGGCGTGAAGCGTTGTAGTTCATATACCACATGAATCTTCAAAAATTAAATTCATCTCTTATATTTACATTTTGTACATTATTTTTTTTACATAATTCTATGAAATTCGTTTTTACATAATTCCATGAAATTCGCATATTTTTGACTTTTCACAAAAGAACTAAGAACTGTTACTATAATTTTCCATAATGGAAATAGGAAGTATTTATTTTTCCTCCCCAAATAAACAATTTTTTTAAAAGCATTAATTCAGGAAAAATAACTATGGAGAAAAAAGTGTTGTAGGTTTGCTTGGAGGTTATAATGAAATGAGCCAGAGCTAGGCATTGAGGTGTGCAGCAGAATGCACTAAGCAAAATTCAATTCATTGAGTCTCCTGAGTGACTCTGTTATTTCAGAGGAATCTGTATTCTGCAGATCTGAAAAAAGTACGTAACAACAAATTAATAAAATATTTTGAAATAAAAAAAATAAGAAATGGGTTTTATTTTCCATACAATATTTCGAATTAACCACGCACATTTTAAAATAATTTTAAAAACAATGATAGAAAGTTTGACCTTGTTTCCAATACTAGTATAAACAAATAATTGGTCGCCTATCATTGACGATGTACCTCATTTTAAAACTATTTTAAAACTAGAGGTACTGTGAGCAGTGAGCTCACTAAATGATACCCCCGCCTCCCATATGAATATAAATGGAGTGTCCATGTTTTGTTGTGGGAAACCAAAAATATGTGTCAGATCAAAAAGTAAAAAAGGAGGTACAAAATGGCAATGTGTAATAAAGATTCCTTGAAAGTTTCTTCAAATTTCACTCAGTGGTATAAGAGGAGTTGCGGATAAGAGATGGGTACCAAAACATAACAGACAGACGGACATGGCGTCCACTAATCCAGTTAAAGAACATACCCGGAACATGTAAATAGTTGTAAATTTGAAAATAAAATCGGTATTCAAAGGGAGCCGGATAACAAATTATCAGAAAAATTGTTTTCACTGTATCACTGGAAATATTCAGTTTTAATTTAAGTTCTTTGATAAAAGATGCATCTTAACCACGAAGCAGACATGATGAGATGGAGGATAGAAAGCCTGAAATTTTCGGATCTTATATTTTCCTTTTAGGCTCAAAGGTTTTAACAGCTATAACCATTCGTCTTTTTCATACCCGAGATAACATATAAAAAAAAAACGTCTTTTAATGAGTATATGCGAGTTTTTCATTGTTCTGTTTTGTATTCAAATTAATTTGTCAAGTGTTTGGAGGATATTTAATTGAGATTGGAACAGAAGAAGAAAATGCCTGGATAGCTGAAACATTTTTTCTTAACAATAGTCAAAGTAAGCTTTTATATTACCATATTTTTTATATGAAAATATTGAGATAACGAGCAATATTCTAGCTCAAGGGTCAATTAAACAGTACAAATCAAGAGCAGAGCAAACACGGACCTCTTAAACATCGGACGTTGGATCAGGTACCATGGAGAATTGAGCATCCCCTGATAACAGATTTCATCCAGCGTGTGTTTCTTGTCATGATCGGGAAATAATGAAAAAAATCTTTCAACAGTCCTGTGTTTACCCTATCAAAATGAATAATACTATAGTTAACTGTAGTTTACTATAGTGAACATTTGACACTATGAAAACTTTGACACTTTGATTTACTATAGTGAACACTTTGATTTACCATGTTAATCACCGTGGAAATTTACCATGGAAAAACTTTGATTTTTCTATGATGATTTTAATTTACTATGGTGAACACTTTGACACTATAGTGAACACTTTCAAAACTTTGATTTACTGTAGTGATAACTTTGACAGTTTGATTTGCTAAAGTTAACTATAGTTTATTACAGTAAACTATTATAGACAGTTAGTTATAGTATTTTTTAATAGGGTACATAAATCTCTAACAATTTGTATGAGAACTTCAGTAAGCATTTCCTTTAATGATATTGTATTTGAATGTAAATATTATTGCTTAATTGAAGAAGGTCAGTCAGTTTATCATTGCGATAATCAATGTCATTTTGCAAAATGCTCAGCGTTATGAGAACCCGAAAAGGGGGGAAATCATCACAAGTTTGATTCAAACCAAAAATAACGTACATATAATCTCAAAAATGAAGACAGAGATTAATTCTGTTACCATATTATATTCCAAGAGTTTTATGAAATAATGATTTTTTTTAATTTATGAATGTTTTACAGACTATTTTCTAAAAGATAATTTCTGGAACCAATGATGACCTAATGAAAGAAAGAGCTAGAAAACAAATAAAGCAAAAAACGAAACTCTTGTTTAACACAATTTTTTTTACATTAATTACTTCAAAATATTACGAAATATATTTAATGAGACTTTTATAAAATGATTCTAAAAAATCAAAAAAATATATAAATAAAAAACAAATTTAAATAATAAAAAAATCCTTATCTGGGTGTCTCCAGATTTCATTAAAAGAATTGTTTTATTATTATAAATTCATAAATTTTAGGTCTTCCCCTATATAAACGTTTTACTTCAATAGACGAATTTTCGGCGTATGCATAAAAGCAAACATAACATTCTCAAGGTGTTTTTAAGAGTCAAAGCGGTTCTAACAACCTAACGTCTTTGTCTTTAAAGAATGAAGACTAAAATATCCATGACTAATTATAAAGGTTAGCCAAAACTTGTATTAAACAGGGGCATCTTACTTCTCCCAGGCACCTGATCCCACTTTTATTTCTTTCTGCAGACAAAGCATGGATTGGCGGATCCGACATTGCAGAAGAAAATGTTTTTAAATTGGAATAATTTGACCAGCCCTTTACCTATATTTATTATATAGGTCTCCATATACGGCCAGATGGCGCCACTTCACAGAACTGTGTTACGATTAATGGCCATGGAGTCTGGGATGACGATTATTGCCTTAGTGCAGTGCATCCCTATGTTTGTGAAATGGACAATGTTTGACTTTCTACAAGTCTATGACAAATTCTTAAAAAGAATATTGAAAGATTTTTAAATGCTTACTCTTTTTAAATAACAAAAGTCTGATTTTATTCATATCTTCTAGGTTAAAAAAGTGTTTGTTTCATTATACATGTAAATTTGACGTTTTGTTTGGTACCATTACTAATTTGTGCTTCGACTAAATCATTTGATATTATATACATACCTTCTGGGTTAAACAGGCGCTTGTTTCATGATACATTTGACACTTATTATGGCACAACTATTTTATGTCTCAGTGGATTTCACATATATATTATATATTTATATCGCTATTGTATCTACAACAATAAAATGAATAATCTGCAGCTTTGTTAGGATTTGCTCATCAGAATTCAAAAAATTATTTGCATACTTACATCATATTTATGTATACCATGAAACTTTGATTCAATAGTTAAAAACTTTTTTTCACTCAACGCAAGACTCAAGAACAGTTACTATAACTCTTCGTAGTGAAAATAGGAAGAAGTAATTGTCCCCCCTATAGAGTTTTTCTTTTATAAATGGTGAAAAGAACAACAGTCAGTCACATCTGTTACTTTCTGTATTAATTTATTTTTTTTTTGGTATATACATTTGTGTGTATATACATTTTAATAATGATATAATAATAATATAATGTTTTCCTTCATTGTACATGCATTAATTATCTAGAAATCTATATTAGTGTTTCTGTGAAAACCATTAACAGTTGATTAATACAATAATGCATTGTGTACCACATGAAGAAAATGGTGAAACCCAACTCAACATGCTCAACCTAAACACTCTCGATATAGAGGCGACAATTTCGTGATCAACAATCACATTTTTTGTCAGTTGCAAAGAACAATAGATACAAATCCTGTAACAATTTAGAGCAACATCGAATACTGTTTGTTATCTCCATATTTTTCATACATTATACTTTTCACTATTTGTCTACTTAGTACGTATGTCAAAGTTATCTTAAAATACAAGACACTACCTAAAATCAAAAGTTTCAATGCCTATTGACCAAGAAAGGCAAACAACTAAATAAAGATCTAGAGTAAAACAAATGCGATCGGCGGCTGCTGCTTTTGCATCGCAACTTCCCTTAATTATTCAGTAAATTCGAACAACATCGGCATATGGTATTTGGCTCTCCCAACTGATTCCATGCGCATGAGCATAATTAGTAATATCAATTTTAGCCCAACGCAAGCTAATAAAATTATGTTGATGCAACAAGGATATTGAAACTCCAGTGTAATGTTTGTTTTACCCTAAGGTTTACGTTCCTTTTAAAAGTCTTTTTTATATTTCTACGTATCCTTGGGTCATATTTTGAGTCTGAGTTTTTGGATACACAATTATCAAGGAAAAGTCTCGAAATATGTCAAGTTAAGAATTTTCACATATTTATGCAAATTCTTCTTTTTTTGCACATTTTGAACAGAAAACACGGAGCACTAGCTTGCTTATCAACCAAATTTATATAAACTTAATATGTGTTTCGTACACTAGTATCAGATTCTTCTTGTGTATATGAATCTTAGATAGACAAGGTTGTGCTTTATGTTTTCTGAAGTAAAAAGTATCTCAAATTTGACGAAATTCCATTAGAATGGAGAAAATTAAATAGCATGTCCTACTTTGGCACCCTCTCGAGACCACCCTGTACTCGTTATATTAAAATTAATGCTGGTTTTAAAACAAAACACACTTTAAACTGTGTTTAGATTTTAACATAAAATATGGGGCCAAATTCGGTTGATATCACACCTTGTTCTTTCTTATACATGTAGTTTACAAATAACAAAACGGTATTCAATCAGGATATTACATTGAATTACAAGAAATAAACAAAATTTTGGGAAAAAATCATTCATGTGGATCAAGTTGAAAACAAACATTTTGAATTATAATGTTCCATGTTCTAAGACTTTAGGTATATCATTCATCAAAGAGTTACCAAATAGAAATGCTCTATTTTTATTAATATGTCCTTTTCATTCAAGTTTTTCTTCTACATTTATTTCAAACAAATGTCTTACAATTAATCATAAAATAAATGTACATAATTAATAAGATAAAATATTCTCATATTGTTAACATAGACTTCGTTGGTTGAAATGATAAATTGTTATTTTTCCTGCCATTGCTAACCACAGGACACTCCGGCATCTTCACTATGGCCACAGTTGTGATGTCTGAGTACATTATGTGGACAATAAAAGAGATCTGATTCATCTCCAGTACATCCTAAATCGTCATATATAATCGGTCCTGATCCTTGTCCAAAATGGTGATAACCATATGCTACTGCATTAGTCCTGTGTTTGTGAATGATACATATATCATATTGGTTTCTTTATGACCTCATAAACAAAGATCTGATTATATTTTACGAATACGATGATATGAAAAAACAATGTCATGAAAATAGATATACCGCAAAATCAGAGAATGTGCTTAATTAAAAGAAATAACTTTTTTTTTTTTTGAAATGAGATTATATATATACACATTTGCAATTCTATTTTGTAAAGAAAACCGTGTATTTTTCAGGTTTAGGCATTGTTAAAGTATATATCACATATTTTCGAGCATGGTTTATGTAACATTTTTTAGCATCGGGATCGATAGATCCGGGGCGTTTATTGTTTTTGTCCTGTCTGTTTGTCTGTTTATCTGTCTGTTGTCAACTTTAACCTTCGCCATATATTTTAAACCATGAGAGATAGACACTTCATATTTGGTATGCATACTCCAATAATTAGACCCAAAGGTCAATGACCTTTTAACCTTGACTGTGACCTATATGCTAAATGTTGCTTTTTCAAACTTTAGCCATAGCTGTTGAACCATGAAAGATAAAGACGAGACTTCATATTTGGTATGCTCCACTAATGAAGCTCTTTCAAATGAGAGCAAGGTCTCATTGACTGTGACCTACATGTATATGCTAAAAATAGTTTTTTTTCTCGAATTTCACTATAACTTTTGAACCATGAGAGATAGAGAGATAGAGATTTGGTATGCAAACTCCACTTATTAAGTTCTTTCAAATTACACAAAGATCAATGATCTTTTGACCTTGACTGCTACCTACCGTATAAGTTATTTAAGCGCGGATTTAATTTTGGCATTTTAAGCGAGAGTGCTGAGATCCTGAAATTGAATATCGCTAAAAATTAATTGCGTTTAATTTATAATAGCTTTTTTTAGTGAGCATTTTAAAATCGCTTAAACGGATTCTCGCTAAAAATAAAATACCAATTCTCAAGGAGAAATCGCTAATTTTGCGTCTTATACGGTGTATGCTAAAAAAAAATTAGCTCTTTCAAACCTTGTTGCCACCGGGCGCATAGTGTTTCACCTACACATCTTGTCATATATATTTGAGTGCAGTTTTGACTTATTTGCATACGAATTTTGTGATACATTTACTATTCACTCACGGGGTAAACATTATTTGTAAGATAAATAAATTTAAGCACAAGTCCAAAATATACGGAAGCCCGTTGAGGCCAGTTCAGAGAAAGAAATATTTTTATTGCGTTTAATCGGAATGATTATCGCGTTTAAATGCAAAACATTGCGTTAAATTGCAATACTTTTTGCGTTTATAAGCAAAATACTTTGCTTTCAATCACAATGTTTTGCGTTAAGATACAAAGAGTATTGCGTTTACATGTAAGTGCAAAAAATTATTGCGTTTAAATGCAAAAAAATATTGCGATTTAACGCAATATTATAGCAATTATTTAACGCAATAATCTTGTGATTAACTGCAATAATTTTTTGCAATTAAACGCAATAATATTGCACTTAAACGCAATAATATTGCGATTAAACGCAAAATTATGCAATTAAACGCAAAAAGCATTGCGATTAAACGCAATAAAAACTATTTCTTTCTCTGAACTGGTCTCAACGGGCTTTCGTACATTGTAAAAAAAAATGTAAAATTTTCTATGTGACAATCACAGCTTTCGATTACAGTTATGTATCTTTTTTTGTAAATTATATAAATTAAAATTGAATGATTTAATTCTTGACAAACACATTTCAGACTTCTTGAAATGTATAACTAAATAATTACCAACTCTTTCCAAGCATACGACATACGACTTTGGCATCATTATTGTCGAATGCATCATCACAAACTGTTCCCCATGTTCCAAGAAATCGAACTTCTACCCTACCGGAATTCGAACCACCACCACCTAATCTTATTCCTAAATATTTACAATATAAAACATGTTATCAATTATCAAATCAAACTTGTACACCCAGACATTTAATTGTCAACATATAAAAGGGTGTAGTGACTTTGAAACCCTTACATGTAATGTCATAAATGGTAAGTACATGTATCCATCACAATGATTTAAAAACTACTTCACTCTAAAAAGAATATTAAAAAACCAAAACCATACTCATATAAAGTAAAACACATTGTATTAAAATTTATTTAATATATGTATGATAGCATTGTTTAATCTAGTCGAGATATGGAAGAACATCAAAATCAAGTTCAACATCAAAGTTACTTAATTTTGTATTTAAACGAGCTTTTATTTTAAACATGTTGAATAATACAATAACACATCAAATTCAGGACGGTTTAGAATACTAGTAGTTAGAATAAGTTACATGTAGCAGTGTCTTGGGACAATTCGTAACCACTTGCACATCCGTAACCGACAATCATCATTTTAACGATAGAATATTCTGTCCAGGTTCAGAAGAATATTTGTAACAAATGGACGAATTAAGATCTAACGTTACATGAGACAAACTTGTCAGGCAAAGCAAAATTTCATAGAGAGAGAGAAAGAGAGAGATATATATATATTTACCGTCAGGTTTAATAAAATTATAGAGAGTTGTGTTCAGTTTTTGTAGCTCGGACAGAAGGTGTTGTCTTTTTGAATCCAGAGAGTTCGTGGTCTTTTGAAGAGCTGATAACAACGTCTGATTGACGCTGTCAATAGCTACGGCAACCTTGTGTACTGCCGTTTGTAAAGATGTTTGTTCTTGGAAAAGGGTTGTGTTTAAGATATCATGTTCAATTTTAATGTTGTTTTGTTTTCTGTTTAAAGAACTGAGTTCCAGGAAAATGGTATTGTTTATTTTTTCATCCTTGATTTCATTGTTGTTCAACGAAAGTGTGAGGTAACGAATAGAGTGTTCCATGTTTGACAGTCTTTGCGTGATAACTTGTAATCCTGTTAGATTGTTCAGATGATCAAATTCTTGCTTAATGGCATTAAAGGAAGACGTCAAATCGAGGAATTTTGACATCAACTGATTCACAGTGCTAGAAGTAACATTGCTGTCAAGCTTTTGGTTATTTTTCAGAGTTTGGATTTCCTGCTCCTGAACTTTCACTTTGGCTTTTAAATCCAAAACTTCTTGTACTAAAAGTGAGAGCGTGGCATCGCGTCCAAGCGGTCCGATTGTCGTCGTGGACTGCACGTTTGTATTATCTCCGTGAAAGAGTAGGCCATTGTTTTCTGGAAAAAGAAAAAATGAAAGAAACAAACACACCCCCTTTCGGTCCATGTTAAAGTCGTGTTATCTTGTCAGGGTGTGATATTTTAAACTGATAATGCTTTGATAAAATATTTGTTATTAATATGGTTATATTTTTTTTTTAAAAAAAGGCCGGGGGGAAAATACAGCAGGTATAATTTTTGTCAGACGACATTTAGAATGTCAATTTTAAAGAATACAGTTCCGCAGCAAGGAGGGTTGATAAAAACCTTGTTGTTTGCCTGTTGGTTTGATTGAAGCATTCAGTCTTTAGGTTTCATGGAATAAAATTTTTAACATAATTTTCAGCGTATACCGGCAGGTCTATCCTCCTTTCCCGAAACATCGCTGCGGAACTGTATTCTTTAAAATTGACATTCTAAATGTCGTCTGACAAAAATTATACCTGCTGTATTTTTCCCCCGGCCTTTTTTTAAAAAAAAAATATAACCATATTAATAACATACATGTACTCAGTAAATCAGAAGCTATTGGTATTACATGTAGTTTTAATATTATATATTGGATTTTGTGTACAGTTTTTAGATGGCACATTGTGCAATTTAACAGGCTTATTGTCAGTTGAATGTCTTTTTTTTTTATTTATCTCAAATCAGAAGGTTGCCAGGCAAGCTAAATTATATAAAGAGTGTATATTTCATCTTGACACACAGTATTTAATCTGTGCCGGTATCAGTTGGTTCATATAAATAAGTTTAAGTTTGGCCAAAGTTCAACATCATTAATAAGTATTGTCAGGTAAACATGGTAAAGATAAAAAGATTTTAGGTTGAGAACTTGAGGTACGTATAAATGTGTTGCAATAGTTCGATATGTATACTCTGTTGATGTTTTGTCAATTCATACATTTTTAGGTCGGGATGCAATTACTCGTATTTGTTTAGCCATACACTTCTTAATTAAACTCTGGATTTTTCCTCTAGAAAATATGGGTATTTTGATAAGACTTTTCTCAAAACAATCTTTTTTTTTATTTTTGGCCCAGCGATATGTAAGACTTAATTAATTCTTTTTCTTACTGCTTGTCACTCATACTAGAACATGTAGAAATAATAAATACATGTAACTACTTATTCGGGGTTTTATTTTCGAATGAAGGACAAGATTCTCTCTAAAAAGGAAAAAAATCTAGAAAAGGCAAATTTTGGGCGAGTATCTTAAATAAAACATTATCTTCACAAGAAACATATAGCTGGGTCAGAAAGTATGAATCATATCTAAAATCAAACCAAGACTTGAGAGGCCACATAGAGACATTAGACATTAAGATCATGTTAGAATGGAAATGTATGGCATGTCTATGGGTATGGTTAGCTGCAGAACTTTAGCTCTCCGAAAAAATATATATTGACAGACTGGAGAGCTACAGTGCCACCCATTTAAAAAAAACTGTATATTTATTGCGCAAAAAAGTTGCGCTGTTTCTAGATTTATTTCTCCGTGTTTTTAAAACTGCTATCTCAAAATGTTACCAACTGTGTGTTTCTAACATATTCTGTCACTGTTACCATAACAAAACATTCATTATAATTGTTTATAATAGCACTCTCGGCCCTGAAAATATCGCCTATGTATACTGCCATTTTGGTTTGCAAGATAATTCTGTCCAACGTGTTTCGTATGGATGTAAACTACGAGAGTACTTGATAGAGAAGTAAGGACTTTTTTGAAATCCAGCTTTTTTGCAACTGAGGTGAGAATTTGGAAAAAATTAATCCAGATCGAACCGAGCACACTTTTTTGTGCACAATAAAATATACAGTTTTTCAATGGGTGGCACTTTAGCTTTCCGGTCTGTCAAATAAAAATTTCGGAGAGCTACAGTTCTGCGGCTAGGTTTTTTTTTTCTAAACATCTTCTTTTGAAAATTAAAGAATCCAACTTGAGGCAGTATAGATTCAAGTTTAATATCATGATGTAAACTCAGCGAATACCAGCGGCTTCACTTGATCTAATCAGAACGTTTTATCCTAAATATAATGATGTCATATGAACCATTTTCGAGACCCCGTTTGATTCATTATTCTAATCACACTCGATCCAGATCCCTTCCCGTTTTTAAAAGTGTTTTATTTCCTTGCATGGTCTGGTAATTTATTTTATATACATATATCACATATACATATATACCTAACAACTGAACCTTTAAAAAAAAATCGAGAGCCAAAAAAAGAACATTACGGGGTCACTAAATCAAACGCACTGCGTTACAGATATTGCCCAGGCGCAGTAAATCGAGTAGGCCTTTATTTGTAAACATGGAGCTCGTCCGCATGCTGGAGAGTTATCGAGGGAGGGACAAAATTATTCGTTTGTGTACCTATGCCGCCATGTGCGTGGGAGGCAGTGGGCAGGGGAATTTCCACAAGAAATTACTGACCATTTCCGCGGAATTAGGTGGTGCTAGAACCACCATGCGATTATTTGACGACCTTTCTATGTTGTTTTCTAACTTGAAGTACGGGACAGGTGCGCAGGTGGGACGATCTACTTATTGAACCATGTGTGATTTCTGATTGCTACTTTCGGTTTGCTTTATATATGATTAATACAAACTGATGCATTTGTGTATTATTCAGTTTTTACGAATATTGGATTTGTTGAGGGGGAAAATATAATTATTTGCAAGTGGGGAAATGGGGGAGGGTGGGGGGGGGGGAGTATTATAACTTTGAAATTTAAAAAAAGATAAAGTTTCATCACTAGGTAATTAGGGGCAGAATTAAATAGCCTACACATTTTCAATAACCCAGTCTGAAAGTAAAGGTATCAGGCGTTATGAAATTGTCAAGATATTTGTAAATATGTATAATCATTATAATTATAAATTAGATGAAAATATTTGCAAGGATACATGTATTTTCTGGTCTAACAATATTTTACAATAAAATTCAGGGTTCGACACTAACTTTTTTATGCATTAGTCCAGCCGGACTAATGACCTATAACTTTTATTAGTCTGCGGGTAATGTTATTAGTCCGCCAAAAATAGAGAAATAAATGATGAAATATTTATAATTTGTATAGTGTTTTTATTATAGTGATTCTTTGTCAAAGATTCCTGGAAATAACGGGAATAGCGAGTCCGTTCATACTCCCGATCTTTTTTCTCAATACTAACGTCTAACTTTCGCTTCTTAACATTGTCAGTATCCAGTTTAAAAAATTCTGAAATTTTCTGTTTCTCAATTGCGGCCTGCGTGTCAAACTACTAAATCATGATCACTGAAACAGTTACCATAATCTTTATCATTCAACTATGCAAATAAGCGTCTTTTTGATCAGGACTTTTGACCTCCCGCCATGCATAAAGAGCTAAAAATACATTTGGGGTTTTCCAGCAAAATGTCGCAAATCGAACATGGATAATTTTTCATACAAGCAGTAATTTTAATTAGTCCGATCGGACTGACTAGGCGCAGATTTTATTAGTCCGACATAAAATTCGTTAGTCTGAGACTAACGGACTAACGTTAGTGTCGAACCCTGTAAAATGGAATGATGGGCTTGTTCATCTTTGCTAGCCATGTGTCAGATTCATTTACCCTCATCTCCAAATGTCAAGGGAATCAAGATGAGGCTAAATGAATCAGACACCTGGCTAGCAAAGATGAAAGTTGTTTTGTGAGTATGGTTTTATTATTCACCATGTACATGATGAAAAAACATCTATTTAAATCAAAGTCACTGGGTGAAAAGTCCAGTTTCCACAAAACTGAAACTATACGGAAACTTTGCTGAAACTTGGCATTGAAGTTTCCCGTATGGTTTCTGCAATGCGGAAACTATATAATAGTTTCAGCAAGTTTCTATAGGGTTTCCGGTATACTGAAACTATTAGGTTTGTTTCCAAATAGTTTCGGCAAAACAGAAACCAATGTAAAATTTAATGAAATGTCAATTTAACGATACTTTTTAGTTTCAGTAGATTTCAGTTTCCAGAAACAATTGATTTCAATTCCATATGGTTTCCGCATGCTGAAACTAAACTGAAACTTTTTCTATTATTTTTTTTCAAAAGGGTAGAAAAATTAACTCATATGATCTTTTTACTATTGATTTCGATTCCATATGGTTTTCACATGCTGAAACCGAAGTAAAACTTTTTCTATTATTTATTTTCTTTCAAAAGGGTAGAAAAATCAACTCATATGATCTGTTTACTATTGAGACTAGTCTTCTTTTTCTGTAAATGTGTGTCACACTTTAAAGAGTTTAATCACAACCCTCTCTCTGAAATCTACCTTAAACATGTTCAAACTGAAGTTTATTTGTTAAAATTAAAAACATTTAAAAAATGATCATTACTCGTATACCTGTTATCAAAACTGGTACGATTCTCAAGAATGCAATTTTGATTTAAAATTCAAATTTTTACAGTATCATATGACAGAATGCATTTTAATTCAAAATGAAAGATATGGAGATAACAAACAGTTTTCAAGATCAGAAGTCCATAAAACAATATAAAATAGGAGCAGAGCAAAGTTGAAACATGGACCTCCAAAACATCATAGGTGGGATCAGGTGCCATGAAGGAATGAGCATCCCCTGCTGATCAGTCACATTCGCCATGTACTCCTTGTCATGATCGGGAAATCACGGAAAAATCTGTCATCAAATCAGTGTATAAATAATGGACAAACAATCAATCAGCATTTGACTATTTTGCTGACAAGGTCATTGTATCGACCATAGAAATTACAAAATGATGACTTTAAACGGGACTGCAGATATTCTTGTTTCATCAACTTGTCAAAAATTTACCTTTTTTAGAAATTATTCATACGTAGAGCATGTAATAACTCATTTTGTGATTTTTTTTTCAGGAAAAGAACCCCTTGGTTCGACTGATGAGTCTGGTCACAAACATAACGTACCAAATCTTCTTTCCTGTGGAGCACATCTATTGGCTGGCTGATAAAAAAGTACTCACTTCCTTCACACCATGGAAATGGGTTGTCGGCAGTATCGTGGCCTGGGCAGTAGCTCTGTTTGCAGACATGATCAAGTAATTTTCTTTTTAAGTGTACAATAATTAAGACATATTGCATGTATGTCAGAGCAAACACAGTTGATATAAAGAATTCAATTTTAGAGAGAAGCAAAAGTTTTGATCTCATCATCAAATTCTCTGATATTTTACAATATTATACATTTATTGACTTTGTTGGAGGGCAACATGCATTTTGTCCAACTCAAGAACCAAAATGTTTGCTTGAGGCCGTAAGGCCAAAGGCAGACAATTTGATTTTTAGGGTCAACAATGCACATTGTGCCCAAGACACAGTCAATAAATGTTTTGTTATACCCCGTCCTCTTATTTTAATTTTTTGGGACATAACATGCATGTTGTACTGTCTTCTATGATGTAACCTCAGGTCTGTCAGTGTTGAACACCAACGGATGCAAATGAAATTAAGCTCCGGACATTGTGTGTCGTAAGCAGTCCAGTATCTCATCAACAAGTCCAACATCTCACTCTGACAGAACTGGAAAGAACTAACATAGACTGTTGGCCTGCTGTTAAATCCATGTTCATTGTATACTTTTTTGTATATTATGAATAAAATACTTCTTAATCTTAAACCAAATCTCACTCTGACAGCAGTCAAACATAGGTGTTTTTGCCAGCTGACATTAAAACATTTGAAATATAAGACTTTTAATTATCAGTATAGAAATATATACTAGGAACAAATTTTTAAAATATAAAAATTATTGTTGTTATTGAGGTCAATACTATGAATAAGGAATACTTGTACCAAAGGAATCGGCATTAGTTTTAAAAAGTGCCAGTACTAGGTGTGAATTTGAGGATTTAAATTATCATGTTGACATAACAAAAATCCTCATAATTGTTTAACAATTTTAATGACTATAATATACAATAACCTTAGTCAATTTCTCATCATGTGAATTACCTCTTGTGTTTCCCTTTGAAGGCCTAATTGGAACCCCCTTACAATTACACCAAAAACATCTCTGCAAATTTATAGTCCTCAATAGGGGCCCAAAAAAACAGTTACAGTGAAAAAATTGTTACAAAATTAAAAAAAAAGATAACACTTTTCCTTATGCTACAGAATGGTTGCAAAAATAGTGTCTTTAAAGAAGGAACTCAGAGAACTTAGGAAACAAACATTGTTACAGTCCTCGGAAGAAAGGTGAGTTTATTGAAGGTATCTTGCGAAGGTAAATTTCGAAATTTTCCCTTTTTTATCACCACAGCTGAACTGTTAATAATTGGATAAAGTTTGTATAAGCCTTTGATTTGTCAAAGAAAAAAAAATACTCTGAATGAAACATTTTTTCTAAAAGAATTAAAATCATTTAATTTATGACAGAAGCAAGGAGCATGTAAATGTTACATAACATGTTTATTGCTAATCTTATATTACTTAATGTATATACAGAAAAGAATTTGCCCCTGTTTTATTTTTACCTTTTGGCCCTGATTAAAGTTGGGTGAAATAAAACAGGGAAAATTCAAAGAACATGTAGCCTTATTTCTCAAACAAAACTTTGACTTGGCAAATTTAAAAGGGGCAAAATTGTTGGCAAGTGCAGAAGATTGAAAATAACAAGGAGAGAAAATAACCCTGTATACAGTAATTAAAATTATTGTGATACATTTGGAGTAACATTAAACCATAATTATGTATAAATTACATTATTTTATAATCTTGTATTCATTTCATGTAGTGAAGATCAGGTGAGATCAGAAAGAAAGACAACTGTGGTTAGGGAGATTCAGGAGAGTTATCTAACCTTGATCCAAGACATGGCTGACTTCACAAATGCCATCAGCTGGCTACCTCCAGGGCTAGTCCTGTGGTCAGGAAAATTGTCACGCTTCCAGAATGGAATATTTGGAATGATTTCTTCTATCATTCTGCTTTACAAAGCTTGGCCAAGTAAGCAAAAAAGTTCCTAGTCAATTGTTCATGTAAATTGCCTTGTTGAATTATAAACAGTTTGTTTGGTGCTGAAAATCCATTTTAAGTTGTATTTTATGTACATATTAATTTGTAATTTATTGTATTCAAGTTAAAGATAATGTCCATAGCATGCATAAATTTATATGATTTTGGAATTCACCTAAGTGGAAGTTTGAAGTCTGAGCTCCTAATCAAAGTTGTCATTAATGTCGTATTAAAATTTTTACTGTTTCATTTTTTTCCTAAAGAATTACATGTACTAGATTAATTGCAACACAACTTGACATGGATTATTTATGTAAATGGAATTTAAGTATGTTAAAATGAATGGTCATGCCTCTTCTCAAGAACAATAGGAACAGTAAAGGAAAAAACTTAGCTGAATGCTTCCTGACATGGTGTAGGTTCTGGGTGTATTCATATTAGTGTGTTTTGCTATGTAAGACAGAGAGTATGTATATCATTCATATTTGGAGAGGGAGGGGGACTCTTACTACTAGTATTTCTTTCAGCCATGTTCACTTTATTAAATAAGAATTTTTATTTGCATATTTATGTTAAAACTTGAAAACAAATATGTCTTAAATTATATTGTAAACCATTACAGTTATCAAGCATTGATGCTTCTGATCTAATCTAGATACAAATTTAAAAACAAATTAGCCTTCTCATTAACCATAAGGGCTATAGATCACAGAGTACTAAACTGAAACTCTTGCTACTCAGTTGATAACTGTTGAAGTTGAAAATCCATGAGTTGCTACTTAGTTTTTGATGTATTATGTTGTTTTTAAAAATACATTTATGTGAGTGATTATTCAAGCATCCTTGATATTTTGCTTATTGTTCATGTGAGATTGTCTTGTATTTGTCTAAGCGAGAGACCTAATTAGAAAATTGTTGTTGTTGTACTTGCATGTATATAATAGATTTTTGTACTGAATTATAAATAAACGTGTATGTTCTGCTTCAACTCACTGTGATATTGAAGACCAATGAAAATCCTTGTTTTGTTATAACATAAATCGGATAATTATTTTAATGAATCCGTCATATTGTGATGAATGTAAATCATGCTCTGAAATAAGGATGATATGAAAATGTGTGTAATAGATTGTATTTTGTTATTGTCTTCAAATTGTTAAATTTTTACATTTAAATTTGAAAATAAATGCATAGAATAAACGTTTTTTCTTCATTGCTGATATCCTTTGTACTGTTCCAGAATTCTAAGTTCTACTGGTTATTGACCAAAAAAGCTTATGAGATGATAAGGTGTCCTGCGACAGTTTTAATCTGATTGCTTTCTTTGATACTACTTAGTTGAAATGTAGACTTCTTACAGCTAGATGAGTATTTTTTCTAAGTACATTGCACATTTTCCAGTAGTGTTGTCGAAATGCAGCGTCGAAAAATGACGAAATTGCTGAAAGAAATCATGTCAAAGGATAAGACAATAAAAAACTGTTTATCTTTCAACGTGATAAATTGATACTATTGAAAAGAACATTCTTTTACATTTTATGGTCTGAAACTTTGAAATTTTGCGTTGGCAGGTATCTTTCATGATGCTAGATTTCAGAAAATTTACCTGAAAAAATGCCATCTTTTTAACATGAAATGCAGTTGAACAGACGAGAAATACTTCTATCATCCTGCGCATAGAAAATACAGAAGTTCCATGAACTGCACTGTTTCTGTATTCAGGCAATGCTAAGGTATGCTTTAAAACGACGGATAGAAAGGCGGCTGCATTTGAAGAAAAACCATGAAAAAACCATTTGGTAAATGTCATAATGTATCATACAAAAGCATATAAAAATCCTGTGTGAATTATGTTAATGGAGTCGCAAAATAACGTTATAAATCACTTTTAAACGATTTTAGTTACCACGTTACACATTTGTTTTTAGTTATAACAATGTGATCTTGATTTCTGCGAAAAACCACGTGAATTTAAAAATTCTTGGGAGCTGTACATGTATTTTTCCTAACAGCCTGGGAGTGGAATATTAAGGGGTCTGTCCACCGGTATACATCATCGTCTTATCCGTGCATTTAAATTTATTATAAAAGATAAGTGTATTTTCATTTAATTAACTTAAAGGCTTCATCAATGATCAATATGTCCAAAAAGGTATTTTTTCAATAGCTCCAAAACTATGTGGTTTATAATGTTAAAACTTTTACGGTTTATAAATATATCGTTGATTAAGTTCAAGATCTAGTAAATAAGATGTGCCTACAGATATATCAAGTTAAGAAATAGATTTCTTTAATGGTGCTTTATAAGTATAGCTTGGCCAAATAAGGTGTTTCGAGACATAATTTGTAGGGAAACAAGAGGAAAAATCAAATTTGAAACTGTCATTTTTAATGAAAAATTAAGAAAACAAGTCATGAATTTGAGAGTTTTTTTTCAATATCAGACAAAGAAAATGTATTCAGATTGCCTACAGTCTTTCAGAAAACGGTAAATTGTATGTTCTTGGCTTCTTCTTAAAAATAATCTCAAATTTAATACAGGTATCGGGACTACTTTTCATGTTATTTCAAATCGAATTCCATGAAAATACTTCATTTCTACATAATTCTATAACGAGCCTTGCAGAATTAATGTATGTTAACATATATCTACGAAGGGCAAGTTGGACTTCAAAAGTCTCTGGAAATTAAGTTGTTTTCAATGCTTATTTTTTCGAAGTGTTAAGATTTGATTTCAAAAGTTGCATTACAAATGGCGAATTTTTAAGGGGTCTTGTTTTTATACATGCCATGCTTTTAATAACAGCCTTTTAGAGACCATTCCGTTCAATTTGCTTATTTCATTGATAAACACAATTTTTCTGCAATGATGGTTTTCACTAAAAGTACAGAGTTAAGCAGGTGTATTTTTTTTGATAATTTTTTTCTCGAGTAGCATACTTTTTTAAAAGAATAAATGTTTTTAAGCGATACTTTCTATCATCTGAACAAGGATATAGCTATAAACTGTAAAATTTTCAACTTTATTAACCACATTGTTTTGGACCTATTTAAAGAATCACTGTCTAGTTAGTATATTATGTCAGGGCATCAACGATAGTGGGAAACATGGAATAATTTGCATAACGGGCGAAGCATAAATTCTCCCATGTTTCCTTCTATCGTTGATGTCCCTGACATACTATACTAACTAGACAGTGATTCCTAGTATTTCCATTTCATTGTGAAATAAAATTGTAGATTTAGACTTTAAAAATGTAGATATAGATTTAAATTACACGAGGACTCCACTGCCAATTTCAATAGTCCTCGCCCACTGACGTCAAACACAAAGGCAGCCGCCCGAGATTTACATGCATATTTGGCCCCTCCTTAGAGTCAGACACAGAGACAGATGCGCACGAGATTTGCATGCATTTTAGGCCTCCTTAGCTCCTGACCTATCGACCTGCCTAATTTACATTCCGGTTGAACTATCAAAAAATCAACTCTGTTTACTTTCAAAGATTTATCACAAAGAACAACATTAGAAATGGATATATTGTAAAAATAATTTTTTTGACATCTGGACATTTGATAAAACCTTCACTGAAGACAGCCAAACAAAAAAAATGAGATAAAAGAACACTAGTTATATTAAACAGAGGGTCTTAATTTTGTAAGTGTCATCAGAAATACTTTTTTTTTATTTTTTGAAGGCTTCAGACGATTCTATCTGTAGGCTTATCATATTGCTCTTAGCAAATGATGACAATTAATGATTCTGCATGTAATCACAAAGTATGAGCATGTTATGTTAAGATATCAGAGTATAATGACAAAGCATCGGCTTATTATATGTTAAGATATCAGCATATATATGTCAAAGTACAGCAAATACACTGTAATGTCAAAGTATCAGCACACCATGTTCAAGTATCAGCTTATTATGTCAAATTATCAGCATATAATGGCATGGTATCAAATTTATTTAAGCCATTAAATTTAGCCACAATCCCCGAATGTGAAAGGATTAATCTTTCAATAACAACATACAATAACACACAATATTTTTTTAACTTGTTTGTTGTTTTTTTTAAATCAATAATACGTTTTTGATTAATTTTAGATTTCCCAACCTACGAAAATTGATTGAGCAGCTGCATTTGAAATTAGGGACGTGCTCGGTTTAATTGCACTTGTTTTAACATACACAGTGTCATGCTCATTAAGCTGCACAACTATAGTTGCAGAAATGACTTCATACTGTGTTGTTTCATCTTCTCCAACGGTTATAAGTTCATCACTATTTTTCATTATTCGAAGGTATCCACAGCTATGACGTGGCACTGTATATGAAATGGAGAAACCAAATGTACCGGAATGGTAAGCAGTAAAAATCCCGGTATGAGGACTGTAGAAGTCTCCCACATTGGTAATAACACGTTGGAACTTCACTAATTGACCGGGAGGAACAATTAGGTCCGATTGAAGCATGGCATAAAAAGCTGGTTTCATGGGGACATTTCCTAGAAAAAGTATAAGACGAGTTTAATAGCAGGATTCTGGATGTTATTATAGTACAATTCTCTGTCATCCTTGGACTATTCTCGAAGCTACATAATTAGCGTTTCTCATATTCTCATAAGTTAAGAAATTGATAACATCTATAATATAGCAATTTAAAAAGTTTTATTGACAACTATCATGACTATGAAATAACTTAAGCTTAACGTCTTTGCCCTACGAACCGCTATCATTGGATACTTGCTACACTCGTTGACATTCGCCCAAATTTCTACCCAAGGTATCTTTAAACAATGAATGAAATTCAGTGTAAATTCCAGACGCTAATTATGCAACGTCGCCCTATGACTCTGAGAAAGAGTAATCAAGCTTGATAGAAATGCATTGGGGACTTATAAAGCGAAGCAAAGATCATAAGTGTTTCAGAACTACTCTCGAGACTCCATCCACTCTGAAGCCCTTTATACACTCTTGAAGTGCAAAATTGAGAACGAATGTAGGATTAGCTATTTTATAATTAAGTTACAGTTATGGTGACTGGTAGGAGTTTGTCTAATTAGTCTACAAATTTACAGATTTTGCCCTAACTCAATCATATGTAGGAGCACAAGTCGGATGTGTTCGTTTGACATACAGGGGATGCTTTCTTTCTCCCCTCTAGCTGCTGATCCTTTCTCTTAAAAAGGGGCCCAAGTTTGTTCTGCCCCCTATTTCTAATAATGTTTTTAATAAACATTAGAGTTTAATACCTGTTCATAGCTATATATTTTATTTGAAATGTTGAACTCATCGTTACTGACAAAATTAATTTATTTACATTTTCTATTTTCCGGTCTAGCTATGTTTCGTCTTCTAAGGAAAAGATACTCACCCTGTATTAAAAGTCTTGTTTGTCTCGAAAGTCCCCCGTTTCTTTTCACAGTGTTTATTATTTTTTCATTCTTTGTAAATCTCTTTTGACTTAAGATTTTTCTTTGACTTTTTTCTTCATTTTCGATTGTTTGAAAAATATCTTTAAAATTCAAATTGTTTTTGGTATGTCCGATATTGTCTAGGTCTAGACATTCACGCGAACACTGACTCACAGTGGATTCAAGACTTTGTATTTTTTCGGCATAAGCATCATTTTGCTTTTTAAGTTCTAGGACAACATACTTCAAATTCTTCATGTCATCTTGGAGGCTGCGAACGGTTTCGGTGAGTTCTTTATACTCTTTAGTTTGTCCTACACATTCATGTATAAGTGGCAGAAATAGGAAGAAACACGGAAACACTGCAGATAGGGTTTTGGATAATGCCATGTTTATCATTCAGCGACCTGAATGGCAAAGACGCTTGTTCGATTGACATTAATAAATATATGAATGATAAGAATGCACTTCGTGATTCCTCTGAAAGGCAGAGAACATTTGGTTCTCTTATCTTAGTTATAGACTAATATAGGTATAACGCCTGTCTTTTTTTATGCCCACCTTCTTAAGATTTTTAAAACCAAGTATAACTTCCCTTCTTCTTTTTGCGCTTTGACACGGCTCTTACTTATATACTGTATGAAACATATGAAGATAACGAACAGTCCATAAAACAATACAGAATAGGAGCAGAGCAAACACGCCCCCCGTAAACATCAGAGAAGGAATCAGGTGCCATGGAGGAGTGAGAATCCCCTGCTGGCCGGTCACAACAGTTGTGTACTCCTTGTCATGATAGGGAAATAACGTAAAAATCCATCGTCAATTCAATGTATAAATACTGGATTAACAATTGGTATGAAAAACGTCAGTCAGCACTCATTGATAGCTGTATTTGCTGACAAGGTCATTGTATCGACCATAGACCTTACGAAATGATGACTTTACACGTGTCTGCTGATACTCGTGTTTCATCAACTTGTTTGTCAATAATTTACCTCGTTTCAGATATTGCATTGTTCATACGTAGAGCATGCTCCTGTGTGTCGAATCAACTGAGATACACAAACTCTGTATGCAGGTGATGAAGGTATATTGCTGCATAAGTAAGAGAAGTTGACGATAGAAATGTTAAAGTCATCACGTTTATCATAGATCTTGGTTGTTAGATTACCATTAACGTCTTTTTCAAGTACAATATACAAATATGAAACAGATGTGTCAGACTCCATGGTATCTTTTATCTCAAGCTGACCAGGATATATCATATCGAAATCTGTATGGAAATAACCATTGTAACTAATCGATTATATGCTGACCTATATATTCCAGAATTTTGACTCAAAAAAGAGACACAACACTAGAAATGATCTCGTTGCGAGCAACGAGAGGTCTTCCGTCCGATCCGAAAAATAACCCTAAAATCGAGCTGAAAATCTATTAAACATTTTTTGGACACATTGGTAGTTGAAACAGGTCACCAGCGTGAAAATCCAATACGCTTATCGATTACGTTATTTGAACAACTACTCTTACTTCACTTGTATGTACATATAATTCTGCAACAGTTAATCTGTCTTGTAATTATGAAAGGAGGGTCATTGTTCATAATTTCGCGCCAAACGCCACGAGTAAAACTTAGCGCCTTTCCCTTGGAATGTTCTATTAAATAGGTGAGATAGCTTCAACCAAACCAAATAACAAAAATTTCGAGGAATAGAAAGTTTATTTAACATACATGTAACATATCGTATATAGGCAAATAACACTAAAGCAATGAAACAGCTATGAATGGTTATTTTTTTTTTTAATTTTCCTGTTAATCACGAAAGTGGACTATTCCGATTACCTACACTTTCATGATAAAGGTTGTGTGTTTCACCGAAAAAATGCCCCGATCTCCCTACGAGGGTCAAGGAATAAGATTCCATTATGCTCAATAACTTGCATTGAGAAAAAAAAATGTTTATATAAAAAGTCAATTTAACGGTCTTTTAAAAATAGTTGTCTTATAAAAAAAAATTCTTATTGTAACAGTTGTCTTTTCTATTAATTTAATATGACGCAAGTGTACATGGGAAAACAATGGTCACTTTTCATACTTACTATATATATTGTTTCCTGAAAAACTATTACTTATAACCACAATTTAAGCTATGTGGTTCCGTGATGCAAAACATAAGATAGTAGGTATTGTACTTCAATTGCACATTAATTCTTTTCTATTTCTACTTTGAGAAACAACTAAAACCAGTTAAAGAAGACGTGTAAGGAGGCCTTAGATTATAAATGTAGTTTGACACAGAATTGCAACGTACCTTCGGACAATCCAAGTATTCCTTCACATTTCATTGCTCCTTATGTTACTTTCGTTCAAGCAAACGCTCGGCTGCCTCTGTAAACCCCTATTGCGAAATGTCCGAGTTGACAGAGACCGCCGCCATTTTGGTCCCGCTTCAAATTTTTGATTGTTAATATCTCGAGTTTGGATTTATCAATTTAAAAACAAATTATATATTCAGGCTAATTAAAAAGGTTTCTATAAACCATTCCAATATAATTCAAAAATATTGAAAAAAAAGAGTTAGAAAATTCAACTTTTTAAATTCGCCTGCCGTAACGACAGGAAGTAGAGACGACGTACAAAAGATCGTGTCTTGGAAAGTACTTATCACGATCTATAATCCCTGAAAGTTTCACAGTGATGTCTTTTACCGTTCTTGATATTAACCGCGGACAAAATGTCATTTTAAAATCAGAAAATTGTCCATAACTTGGCACCAGAAAGGAATTTCTAAAAAATCTCTCGGATAAAATAACTTCAGATAACAACACATTGTTCCTGCAAATTTCATGAAAATCCATCCAGTAGTCTTCGAGAAATCGCGTGCACAAAATTAGATGGTCAGAAAAATATTAATAATAACTAGATACGATCTCGTTGCGAGCAACGAGAGGTCTTCCGTCCAATTCAGGAAAAGAAACCCACGTAAAATCGAGCTGAAAAGAGATTCAAAATTTTGGTCACAAAGAGGATTGAACCCATGTCGCCAACGTGAATGCGCTTTTTTTTTTACTTTTTTATCCCCTACACGCTAACCATTAAGCTACTGGGAGTACTGCTCTAAATATACTTGTGTATACTTTTGCAACAGTTCACCTGTCTATGAATTATAAAAAGCATTCATAATTTCGCGCCAAACGCCACGAGTAAATATTCGCGCCTTTTCTTTGGACTGATCTATTAAATAGATATGATAGCTTCGATTAAATTTAAAAAAATAAAACATTCTTATCGCCTTTATTTTATTTCGACGTTAAGAAAGTATATGTAACACATTATACACATTACATATCGTATCTAGCCCCGTTACACTAAAGCAGTGAAACGGAAATTAAGTTTTAAGATTGACACTCAATTGCAACGTACTACTACGTGAGAGTCGAAGTAGTTTTTTACATTTCGTGTTTCCTTATGTCAGAATCGTTTAATCAAACGCTCAGCTGCCTCCATAAACCCCTACTCGCGAAATGGCGGAGTCTACGGAGACAGCCGCCATTTTGGACCCGCTTCAGATTTTTGAATGTTAATATCTAGACTTGGGATTTGTCAATATTCAAACAGATTATATAGTAACCATCATTGGAAAGGTCTCTATTACCAATGCTAAAAATACTTCAAAAATATTGAAAAATAAGAGTTAGAAAGATCAACTTTTTAAATTCGCATCTGGTAACAACAGGAAGTCCTGACGACAAACGAAAAGTTGCGTCCTGGATAGTAATTACGACGATCTATCATCCCTGAAAGTTTTATTTTGATATCTTTTACCGTTCTTGAGACAATCCGTGGACAAAATGTCATTTTAAAATCAGGACATGTCCCGTAACTTGGCACCGGAAGCGAATCTTCAAAAAATCTCTTGGATAAAATAACTTCAGATAATAACACATTGTTTCCGTAAATTTCATAAAAATCCATCCAGTAGTCTTCGAGAAATCGCGTGCACAAAATTTAGTGTACGGAAAAATAATAATAATAATAATAATAAGAAGAAACAGTAGTATCACTATAAGGTCTTCCGTGAAGACGGAAGACCTTAATTATGCCGATGAAGGGTTTAAATTTCAGACCTATACTTTGGACTCAGGGCAATTGAGTTGTAAAAGTCCCTAATTGTCCTACCGTCTACCATGACGCGGTGCGGAGAACAAAAATTGAACCCAGTTTTCTTGTTAATGACACGGTCGCACTCATAAACGAAATAAGATATGATGACTGGACATATCAAAGAAAAGGTAGTCTAGTGTCAAAATCACGTATTCATGCCATAATATTTCTTAACCGAAAATTGTTTGGCCAAAAAGCATCGGGTTTAAGGTCAGTCTTTAAATGCCGGTAATATGTCAAGTGAACATTGTGTAAAATCGTGTCAGGGAAATTCTGAGGTAAGCGGGAATTTTTTAAGATAAATTTCTAAGAGGTACAGAAAATCGTGACATCAACTGGAATCGATGCCACATGGTTTCTAATTTTTCAATATGGTCTGTCTTGACTCTCCCATACACATGTCACGAAGCAAGGGAACCTCAGACTATTTGAATTCATATAGTCCTGGCCCAGGGCTATGGAGAATTTTACTTTTCATGCTCAAAAAAATGCTCACCATTTCTTTCATATCGCATATATATTCATTGGAAAATAAGATAGAGCGAAAATAACCCTGTTTACAGTATTTATGTGCTGAAAATGTGAAAAACTATAAATGATATACGAAAAAGAGGACAACGAAGACCTGACCCTATTTTTTTAAAACAGAATTTAGATTACTTTTGTAAAATTGATTGGTTGTATGAAGGACATGGGGATAACGAACAGTATTCAATATCAAAGTCCATAAAACAATACAAAACAGGAGCAGAGCAAACACGGAACTCTAAAACATCAGAGATTAGGGTCAGGTACCATGGAGGAGTGAGCATCCCCTGCCGACCCGTCACACCCGCCGTATGCTCCTTTTCATGATCGGGAAATAACAAAAAAATCCATCGTCTATTCAGTTATAAATAATGGAATAACAATTGGCATGAAAAACGTCTTTCTGCATTTGACTCAACGATAAATTGTATTCGCTGACAAGGCCATTGTATCGACCAAAGAACTTACGAAATTATGACTTTCCAGATCGATGTTTGACGTACTTTATGTATGTATGTTGTTTCACGACCCTTTCGAGAATTTTTCACTCATATGGAGGCGCCAACACTTGCCGATGAAGAGCTGTAAATGTTGTCCTATACTCGGTACTCAGGGCCATTGAGCAATAAGTGATCTCTATCGTGGCTACAACTGCTGTGACACGGGGCCTCGATTTTCAAGGTCTCATCCGAAGGACCCGCAATTTACTTTCAAGTGAAGAGTGCATTGCGAAAGAACAGTAGCTACTCTTTTTAAACAGACATAGGACAGTCGGAGCTGAGATTTGAACTTATGACCTCCCGAATACCAAGCGTGAGCTCTACCGAATGAGCTACCATGAACAGGATTTGTTGTTTGTTAGAGAGATAACTTCAGATATATATGGTTTGTTTCTTAGCTTAACTTACCTCTCGAGAAACGTTAAACTATTTGGATACGTCACGCTTTGCCTTTTGATTGCGTAAATTCAGATTTGCAAGTATTCTCGGCAATTAGGGCCATTGAGCAGTGGACAATCTTTTTGGTATAAGGGTGTAATGAGACACAGACTTCATTTTAACTATCCCATCCGAATAACAGCTTTCATTGTACCGCTGAGGGATTCATCTCCGCGGAAAAAAAACACCTTACTTTGCGGACCTATAGAACATTTTGAAAAAGTTAAACAGTCAAAAGAAACATAGCAAGCGATATTCGATGTCAGATAAAGGTAAATTTCATGCAAAAATCTGATAATTTAAAATGAACACCTACATTACACCCATCCCAAACGATACCAATGCACATGCATTGACTTTGGAGATTTCCGTACTTGTGAAAAAACTTTACCCTTAGCCATAACTTCTGAATGGTAAGGAATAGGGCTTTCATACTTCATATATGTAATCCTTGTGAAAAGACACTACATAGGATACCAAGAACTTTGACCCTTTTACCTTGACCTTTGAGTATGACCTACGTTTAAAAAGGAAACCTTGATCATAACTTTTCAAAGGTTGGGGCTAGTGTTTTCATACTTAATATATTTAATCCTTGTGACAAGACCTTTCATTTGATAGCAAAACCTTAGACACTTTGACCTAGACTTTGGAGTTTGACCTACTTTTAATATTTTTGAACCTTGGCCATAACTTCTGAATGGTTGGGGCTAGGGTTTTCATACTTTACATATGTATTCTATGTGGTAAGGCCTTCCATTGGATGTCATTTACCTTGACCTTTTGACCTTGGAGGTTTTTGTACTTATGAAAAAACTTCAACCTTGGCCATATCTTTTGAACAGTTGGTGCTAGGTCTTTCATATGTCACATACTTATGTAATCCTTGTGACAACACCTTCTATTAGGTGCCAACAACTTTTACCCTTTGACCTTGGAGTTTGACCTACTTTTAATAATCAAACCTTAACCATTACTTTAAAAAGGTTAAGGCTAGTGCTTTCATACTTAACATATTTAATCCTTGTGACAAAACTTTTCATTTGATAGCAAGACCTTTGATTTTGACCTTGGAGTTTGACCTACTTTAAACTTTTAACCTTCTGAACGGTTAGGGCTCCCATACTTTACATATGTACTTTTTGTGGCAAGACCTTTCATTGGATACCAATGCCCTTGACCTTGAAGATTCCCTTACTTATGAAAAAAAACTTCAACCTTGGCATACTTTCATATTTCACAATTGTATTTCCAGTGAGAATACCCCACTTTTGGTACCAATATATTAAATTTGCATTTCAGAAAAGTTTGATCTTTGCTGTGTTGCCATACGGGGGCATCAGTGTTTCACAAATACATCTCTTTTTCAAGTTGGGGATAAAGTGATCTAAAAAATTTAATTAAGGTCTTCCGTTTCCAACGGAAGACCTTCTACTGATTCTGAAGATCAAGATTTCTTATTATTCTTTTTTTTTTCCTTTTCCTAGACGCCAACTTTGAGGCCTATATCTCATTCATTTCTCAACGAATTTTGCTCAACTTTTAAGACGTTGTAGACATTAATAAACTCTATCAGAATGTTGTCTAACAGAATTTCTGTGAAATACTCTTTAAACGTTATTCATACATATTTGGTCGCTACTTCTACATTTTTGGTAAGCTTACAATGTAACTGCAACCTTGCCACAAAAGCAACCATCACTGTAAGTAAGTGATAATTGAATTGGTCGTTAGGATAATTATTACAGCTGATTACTTAAATGTGAAAAAAAATATTTTCTTATCCTTAAAAAATAATGTTAACGAGTGTGATGGCAAGGTATTTGTTGAGGTGTCCTTTAATTAATAAATTTTACTTTATTGTCACAAATAACTTTACTATTCATATCTAAAATGATTTTGATATTAATAAATATATACTATTGTTTGCAGCTTACTGTAAAGTTTCACGTTTCGTCACGATCATTTTTGTCAGATGCATCCAGCGTAAACAATTCACGTGATTGGTCAACTCAAATTATCAACATTGATACGGAAATAGTCTGTTGCACGAGCAACCAATCAGGGATAAGAAGAAAGTTCCAGTCGTAAAGCTTGCGGTTAGGAGGCGTGTACAATTTACCTTGAGTGCAGCTGTCAACTAGATCGTGACGTAACGTGAAACTTTACAGTCAGCTGCAAACAATAGTATTACTTGTTTAAAATGTTCTAAACATGTCCTCTCTCGACTCTTAATTTGTTCTCTATATTTATCGAAATGTGTAACATTTCCTTGACCGACATGCACATGTATGTCCATGAATGTTTCATCAATAATGGCAAACTATTCTATTTTTTTTTTTTGACAATTACCTGTATCGAAGAAAAAAAGGGAAAAAAAACCCTTCCCTGTATATTTATTACAATACATTTGTTACAAATACTCAACTGAATATTATGGAAATACAAACAACATCAAAATTTATATAATGAGTTCCTAATCAATAAGTGTTACATTTCTGAATCGAATATTATAATTCATTTCTCATTGCATTTGAATTCTAATGTTCAAGGGTCCAAAATGTCCGATCATACTCAAAACATATCTTGACCTGGATATTCTAATGATAAATCTGTATAACCAAATGTCATTTCAATATGTGCAACTTCTGCAAAGAAATGGATGGAAACTGCATATAATTAGAATTGTTCAAAATCCAAGGGGTATAACTCTATCCAAAATGGCTCGTTTGTACCCAAAACAGTATTTGACCTAGACATTCTCATGATAAATCTGTATACCAATACCATTTCAGTATGACAACTGCAAAACAACATACCATCCCTTCTCGGAAGGTGGTATAATAAATTCTTCAGAATATGAAGCAATCATGTTTTCTTTAGTGCTTAGTTATGCGAGTTTTATGCCCCGCCATGAATATGAACTTGTTAGAGATGATAGATGATGACTTTGATATGTGCATAATCACCTTTTTGTGTGTCGTCGGGTTCGTTTTTTATTTCAGAATCGGACGGAAGACCTCTCGTTGCTCTTATTGATTCTCACGATATATAGACAGACAGCATGCAATGACCATCTTGCATGTGCATTCACATGCTTGCATGTACAATGCGTTAAATAACAATAGTTGATATCATTGAAGCATTTATAATTCTTTGATGAAATCCTTCGAAACTGATCATATTTTTAAAAAAATACCTTACAGGAATAAGGCTCAAAAAGGGAGTTGGGGAGCGTTTGGTGAACATCTGTAACGGTCCCCGTTACAATTAACAGTAGTTATTATTTGAGTTTAGGGTTTAAATAAGGCAGTATCGTAAGATAGCTCCAGTTATCGACCAAAACATAAACGACATCAAAGATAAAAATATAAAACATTGAAAAGCTTTTTACCAAATATAATTTTGAAAAGATTGATGCAATGAGAAATGTGAAGGTAACACAGTGTCCAGGCCTCCACTTGTCTACAAACAACATAAATCTGTGTACAGAGGCCTCCACTAGTCTACAAACAACATAAATCTGTGTACAGAGGCCTCCACTAGTCTACAAACAACATAAATCTGTGTACGGAGGCCTCCACTAGTCTACAAACAACATAAATCTGTGTACAGGACAGGGACTATCGCGGGGAATATTTGTCTTTAAGATACATACTACATACTGTGAAATCAGTAATTTTTGTTTGGGTTTTTATTTTCGCTGTTTTAGAACAAGACCACCACAAAATGTAAAATTTTTACCACGAAACATTTTTCAACCAAGAAATTGAATCTCCCAAAACCAATAGTTTTTCCTCAAACCTGGAATATTTGACACTTCGAAAACGTGTACTTTTACACTTTTTTCTTATCGAATATCCGAAAATGAAGCTGTCTACCTTAACAAATGTCAAATCTAAACTAAGACAGGCACTTAAATTGAATTTTTTTAGAGGAAAATTCTGTTTGCTTTATTTATCATGAAAACATAAATGTTTCATCAATACTTTAATAATATTCCCTCGAGTTGTCCATTTTATCTACTCTGTGTATTGTGTAGTCAGTTGTCCGTTTTGTCTACTCTGTGTATTGTCACTACTGGACGAAAAAAGTGCTGAGAATCCCAAATTTTACTGATAATGTTTGATAATTACTGATACTGTGCTGTTCTTGCTGATAAATACTGATATTTACTGTTATAATTACTGTTGTTGCTGATAATTTTAGTTGTTTCTGATAAATACTGATAATTACTGTTGCCTTTTACTGTTGAGTCTGATAAATACTGATAAATACTGTTGAGGTATTGTCGCTGCTGAGAATTACTGATAATTACTGTGGTCATTGTTTTTAACCTAGTAATTGGTTTAAAATAAAACAGAAAACTATAAAAACCTTTAAATATTACTTTCTTTTACTTGAAATATCATGACAAAATTTTCATATTTCTTTATGTGTTCTGCTTGTGACAAAATTACATGTATGTATGCTGATCTAAATCTCTACATTAAGTTTGTGAAAATTTTGACAATAATCAAATGAATTATTAATAGAATGAATATATAGAAATAGAATTAATAAAAAAAAAATTAACTGCAGCAAAAAAATGGACTTTTACTTTTGCATAAGATCTTATTGATAATAAACTGTAAATAAAAAGAAAATTATGCTATCTTAAAAAAGATCCATCACCGCCTTTCCCGACTCCAAGAAATTTATGTAGGGAGATCGGTGATCTTTTTTTTTTATCAATAATAAGAAAAAAGTTCTTAATTGATGGAAAAAAAATCAGGATAAAAAAGTTTGCTGCAGGTTAGAAAAGTTGGATTCGTGCCGTTTTCAATAGGTCAACTGGTCAGGTTTGGACAACATTTTCTTTTTGAAAGCCTTTTTTTCTCGAAAACAATTTTTATCTTGTTAAATATTGTTTTCTGGTCTCATTTTGTCGAAATATTTGAAAATTTGCTCGAAAATTAGAAATTTTATCCCTTTTAAAAAGTAACTAAGAGACGAAAACAGGGTTGAATATGTTCAATCTGTGAGCACTGATTTTAATTAATAATTTATTTATTTATTCATTTATTTTAATGTTATAGACGTTTGTAGATCGTCCAAGAATTAAACTCCTCCACATGTACATATGTACAAGTACACACTGTGTGCATGTGCAACCGGCAAATGGGACGAGCTGATAAAAAAATTAGAGGTTAAGAATCCCTAGAGCAAAGGTACATGTGTGTAGTTTGTCTCTTAAAATTTCAATACAAGAAAACATTTTGTATTAAATCATTTTTGAAAACTCATTAATTTTTTTTATTTGATTTTATGGAATGGGAAATAAGAACTGAAATGAGACTTAATTTTATATGTTACTATTAGTATATGATCAAATTGATCGATTTTAATTTTGCATGGTAAAAAAGTTGAAAGGAAAACACCTTTAAATTGATTTCAATTGATCAGAAATCGGTGATCGACCTGTGATTTGGCTGTATTGTGTACATGTCTTCAGCCCCGGGGTAGATCGGGGTACAACTTGTATATTCCATGCAAATTGTAATGGTCAGCGTAACAATGGGCACTAATTACCTATTGTTCTTCGTCTGCGGCTACCGGTGTTATCAATAAACAAACTACCTACACTGTACATGTACTCGCTACTTTGGAACAATCTTAAAGTTTACGGACGCACGAAAAAAAAATCCGTAATATTGAATTTTATGACGAATAAAATTGATAGAAAAAATATTTAGAATAGAAAACTGTGGTACTAAAATAAAAAACGAAGATATATACATGTACATCTTGTACGTTGTACAGACTTATTTTAATTATTATTTCAATTCACAAAGATCTATCTTTCCTCATTATTTAATTTCATTTTTTAGTTTTACGCATATTTCTTCAATCAATCAATCATTTATTTGAATCTTTTTACCATTTTACAATAGTATACAGAGACCACAAAAACATAAAATGTAGGTGATTTTATACATAACAGTAGGTCTTAAAGGCATGCGTGAATAAGGAGCTAAACAAAAAAAATTGTAGGTTGCTTTAAATGCGAAGTAAGGAAATTTAGGCCGGGAGTATATTTTGTTTATCAGATAAAAGAATATCCCGGGGGAAGTGGTCACATGTATCTTCAATTCTGAATCTCTGTTAACGATGGTTTGGGACCGGTAAATACGTAGACGAGAAATTGACTTCACTTTTTAATTAAAAAAGAGTGTGCAAAATATACAATCATATAAATATAAAGAGAAAGATTGTTTAGTGAAAGCACTTTTTTGAAATAATATTAGCATTAATTGTTCACAATTCAGATGCAGGGAAACTCCACTTCGCTTAATCCGAGAAAAAAAACCCTTAAATGTATGGATTTTGAATATCAGAAACATGACGTTGTTTATCGCACTCATGAATAAATGTTAATTACTTCAGTTCTGAATTTTGTATTGTTCATTGCAATTGATTCTCTAAAATATTTTTATTCATGCATTTAGAAAATTCGATAAGTATAATATCATAACTTGCCTGACTTATAAATCACACAACTAAAGAACAGACCTTGCACTATCGGCTATCACTTAAATGTAAACAGTATTTCACCCTCCCCCTTCTATTTTATGCTACAATCAAGTAAAATCATATAAATAAGCACCCAGTCTGTACTGTTCGTTTATACAAAGGTCTCGGACAAAAATGGAATTAAAAAAATATTATAATCTCTGCACAAAATTCTAATTTTACAAAAACGCAAGCCGTAACGATATCCATATGGCAGAATGTACTAATAATTGACCCGATTCTAAAACGAAAGTAGAACTTTTACACGTGGTTGACACAACAAGCAAAATTGCATTAATGGAAAAAGTCAATTCAAGTTTTGATTTATTTTATTTTGTTTTTTAACTGACTGACCGCATATAACATGTTTAGGAGTGGCGCATAATATTAGAAGCCATATGCCCATAGACTTAAAACTGTATGTACAATGAAAAAAGAATTAGCCTAAAGAAAGACGTGTATTTCATCGACTGAAAATCACACTGCATAAGATTTATGTCATGAAGTGCACAAAACTTAAGCCTTAACAAATAATTTTTAAAAAAAAGAGGGAGAGAGAAAGCTAGAAAGCGACACAATGACATAAAATTCGCAGGGAGGACATCGGAGAACTAGAGCGCGCTGTCTACATAATATATAAAAAAAATTAATTAAAGATGCTTCAGTTTAATTATTTAACCCTGTCACATTCTTCTATAAAATAACAAAGTGTACGCTTCAAGGCTAGATTTTATGACAAATATTTAATACTGTCTTGTTAAAATGAGAGCTTAATTTAAAAGTAAATGGAAAAGGGGGGGGGGGGTCAACTAAATGTGCTCATACATTTTCAGTTCTCCACACGGTAAAATAAATTGATATTTACAACCATTGACTGTATTGAAGTATTAAAGATACTCACAAAAAGCTTTTGATGACAGTACAAATACATGTGAGAAAAAATATAAGATGATTTTTTTTTAACCTTTATGAATAAAAATTAAACTTTTTAAAAAAAGTACTTGGGAAGAAAAACCACTGCAAATACAACAGAATAATTTTCCTCAGGTAATGTCATCTACGTGTAAGAAGAAATTTAAAGAAAAATCAAAAACATTATGTTAACAGTATGATCTAAAAATTTAAAAACTGAAAACAAATTAATAAAACGTGATTTTTTTATTTAGAATTATTTATTTTGTAATTTACTGTAATGAATTTGTTAAAATACTTTAAAAAAAAAAAAAATAATCATTTCTCAGGCTATTTTAATCCATTCCCAGGTTTAAAACAATGACCACAGTAATTATCAGTAAATCTCAGCATCGACAGCACCTCAACAGTAATTATCAGTAAATCTCAGCAGCGACAGTACCTCAACAGTAATTATCAGTATTTATCAGACTCCACAGTAAATGACGACAGTAATTATCAGTATTTATCAGCAACAACTAAAATTATCAGCAACAACAGTAATTATAACAGTAAATATCAGTATTTATCAGCAAGAACAGCACCGTATCAGTAATTATCAAACATTATCAGTAAAATTTGGGATTCTCAGCACTTTTTTCGTCTAGTAGTGTGTGTTGTCAGTTGTCCATTTTGTCTACTCTGTGTATTGTGTTGTCAGTTGTCCGTTTTGTCTACTCTGTGTATTGTGTAGTCAGTTGTCCGTTTTATCTACTCTGTGTATTGTGTAGTCAGTTGTCCGTTTTATCTACTCTGTGTATTGTGTTGTCATTTGTCAGTTTTATCTACTCTCTGTATTGTGTAATCGTTTGCCCGTTTTATCTTCTCTGTGTATTATGTAGTCATTTGTCCGTTTTATCTTCTCTGTGTATTGTGTAGTCAGTTGTCAGTTTGTCTACTCTGTGTATTGTGTAGTCAGATGTAAGTTTTGTCTACTTTGTGTATTGTGCAGTCAGTTGTCAGTTTTTTTTACTCAGTGTATTGTGCTGTCAGTTGTCAGTTATATCTACTCTGTGTATTGTGTAGTCAGTTGTCAGTTTTATCTATTCTGTGTATTGTGTAGTCAGTTGTCAGTTTTGTCTACTCTGTGTATTGTGTAGTCAGTTGTCAGTTTTGTCTACTCTGTGTATTGTGTAGTCAGTTGTCAGTTATATTTACTCTGTGTATTGTGTAGTCAGTTGTCAGTTTTGTCTTCTCTGTGTACTGTGTAATCAGTTGTCAATTATATCTACTCTGTGTATTGTGTAGACCTCACATCTGACTTCCAAAATCCAAGCTTATCCAGTAAATTCAACTTTTGAGACATCCGTCTGACCCTGCCATTAAATACAAAAGCAATCATGATATAGAGCCCCTGTGTTCCGTTTAACACCGCCACTAAATAGGAGAAGGGGGAGATGTCAAAGAGTCCGTCAATGATTTGAAAAGTCCACGTCATCCCTGTCAGCAGAAACAGTTTCAGATATATAGAAAGATAGTTCCTGTCAGGGCCGTTCTCCACCTCAGGGGTTGAGTAAATTCTGTAAAATGTTACCGTAAACAAAAGGAAATTTGTCAAACAGAATACAGAGATGGGAATGATGAAAATGAACAATTTGTTGTTCACTCCGTCGATAAAGCAGTCGTTTCCCCCAAACCCTGTAAGGTAGTCGGATGAAAGGCTCACATTATAGACAACAGACAAACAAATGAACACTAAAGGGGTCAAGTATGTAAATAGGATGTAAGCTAAGATGGTTGGGCTGCAGGCCTTTTTATTTTTGAACTGGACATTACAAGCAAACACACGGGACATGTGACAACAACAGGAAGTAGCACATGTAAAGGTAGATAGCCAAAAGTAATAGGTCAACATTCCAACAGCCGTGCAAGCCACCTTATCAATACTGAACAAGTCTTTGATCAGGGTTAACAGTTGTGCAAGAAAGAGTGAGCATGTAAAACACATTAAATTTTGTCCTGGTATTGTACGCAGGTTTCTGAATACACAATACACAGTGAAGGTTATAACAAGGGAAACAAGAGAAATGCTTGTTGAAGTTATTGTGAGTAATTGAAGCAAATTCAAAGTTTGGGTCTGTATAAGGGAAGAAAATTCATTAGGAATATAATCACTCGCGCAAATATGTACGGCAGTGTCGTTGGCTATATAAAACTGATTATAATAGAAGATTTTGTTTATAATCGGTACATTAATATGGAGTCCGTCTCTTGAAAAGGTAAATTCTGGTATAATAAGTGATATCTGCGGACAGAATAGAAGCTTTGTAACATCGAGACCCGTATAATCGCTTTCACTGGATAGGGACTGGAACCTCTTATTACAATGTGAGCGCAATGACAAATATTTCTGTAGGCTGGGCAGAAGCCATCCTTGTACATCTTGGAAATATTCAAATGAAATGTCTCTACTAGATCCTTTTCTCATCGTAGCTTCGAAAAGGCGGAGCTCAATTAAATCTCGATCAACATGTTCTTGTGATCTGCGGGTATCCAGGTCTAATATGTGTAGTTTCATAAACACCGTGAAAACTAATGGATGTGATTTGGAAATTGTCATTATTCTTTGACATTCTCTGTTGAATCGAAAATGATAGTTTAAGAGCGTGATGACCAAATCTGTGTCGTTAAATAGTCTATCTGTGAAAGACGTCGTAATTGACTTAATAAGTAGGTCAACGTCCATTCTCCGATCACCAACACTGCTGTTTAATCTTGCAGTAAATGCAATGTTGTAAATTTTAGAGGTAAATGATAAAAACAATTGACTGCACTTTCCATTCATCAGCTGCTTTCCTGGCGGACAAATGAGACTGCGGCATTTTTTCTGAAAAGGTAAATCAAGAAAACATACTTAACAATTGAATATTCGATTCTACCAAATTTGAAAAGTTAAGGAAGTTTTAATTTTAAGGAATTAAATTATGATCGATATCTTAGCAAGTTTGCATCTGATAGTCTATTTTCATTCTTGACTTTAATTTTAGAAAAACGAAGACATTTACCCTGTATTTATCATATATTTCATTTGTGAAACACTGGGTCCCTGGATTATTTTCATCCTTTTTGTCAATGTTTTGAAATATGGAGAATATCGAGCGATAATCAGGGTCCTTCAATTCTGGACAGTTTTCCACAACTTCTCTAGTTCTCTCACAAATCGCACAGTACAGATTTTCTGTTCCCGGAAGTTCACATTTAGGTGGAGGGTGGAATCGTAGACCTGGAACAACATTTACAAGACATTTTCGTGATATGGACTTCCTCATCAAAGACTTGAACTTTATTTCTTGCTTGAAGTTGAAGATTTTTGGGCATTCCATATTTATTTTCCAGGGAATGAGATGTAACTCTTCTGTTACACTGTTTGTGGATATATTGGGAGAATTCGAACAGAGATAGCAATAGTAGTTCTTGTAAGTTGTCAACGTTCGTTTATCAGTGACTGGAATGAAACCAAAATCAAATTTAATATCGTCCGATTCACAAAAACTTTTTATGATTTCATTGGTATAATTGTTTGGGCATTTACTAATCATAAAATAAGAACTTAAGTAAAAGTCCTTAGTTCGCGGCAAAGACGTCTGTACACAACTCCAATACCTGACTGGCTTCAGGATGTGACCCTCGACCTTACAACAACTGTTTGATTTACGGCAGTTGGAATTACACGAACACGGAGGTTCATATGTAAAGGGATTCAGTGTTTTATTCACAGGAAAGAAATATTTCTCTGCTCTTCGACACCACCGCCTTTGCTTTGTCCAGCCAAATTCAATGGAATCTAATGGTATATTCGTAGCAAAAGCTGATCCAAATTTTATTTTTTTTAGGTAGTCGTTCATTGCTGGATCTGTTGAAAAATCAAGAGTTTTGATGTATATATTTGATACATAAACCTGGTTGAGAGGCTTCATATTGTGGTATTTCTGAACTGGATCGTTTGAGGAAAAAGTTACATATTCAGCATCAATTAACTGAATATTGCCTTCTTTTGTTCTCACTATATTACACTCCTCACAGAACTTATTTTTGTATGGATAAGCCAACCAATTCACTGTACCATTTTCACAAGCATTTGGCATGTGAGCGTCAATTTCTTTCATCATTCCCGTTGCATTGCACATCGATATTGGTTGTTCAGTTTTCTCATCTCCAGCGTTACACAATTGACAAAATGGATTCTTGAAGGATCCGATCGGTTGATATATAGCGCTGCAAGCTTTTGCAATAGCGTTATCAAATTTTTGAGCCGCGCTCGTAGCATTACACTGGTTGATTGTACTAGTAGAACACTTTCTAGGAGGTGAAATGTTCAGTGGAGAACTGTACTTAAACGAAAGATGCATTTTTAGAATATACTTCCATAATTTTTCTTTCGAAATGTAAGCATCCGGTTCTAAAATAACACAGCTTGTAATGATGCGCCACGGTATGGCATCCTCGTCTTTGTTACATTTAGCACATTCTATATTACTGTACGTTATACCGGTTGATGTTGAAGTGACTGGGTTTCTGAGAAGCATGTTTTGATGTTCATTCAGAGCTTGGCATCTACGTACAAGTTTCTTGTCTGTATTTTTGGGACAATAATCTCTCATGAGATACATTTCATTCTTATAGTCATGACCGTGCGTTGTTCGGATACATGTGTCGAGTTCTCTATCCAAACAACATGTTTGTTGCCGAGCTGTCGAGCATGACCTTTCACAGCTGCATTGAGGACATGATACCTTTTTATGCCCCACTAGGGACGTGTTGGAAAGAAGATTTTCATCGCATATGAATTCCTTGCCGCAAGTATGAGCGTATTGTTTCAATAAAGCTTTCCATTCGTCAGAATGTTTTACCGCACTTGTCCAGTATATTAAGAAATATAGTAAAGTTGTCAACACCCCGAATACATCAGCGTTTAACTGTTTACCTTAAAAATAGGATAAAAAAAGAGATGTAATTAAGACTTAGACTTAACTGTACCTGTATACTTATTATTTTTTATATATATTTTTAAAAAAAAATCAATTTAAGATAATTACAGTATTTCATTATTAAGGCTAACATGTAATTATGTATCCTATTAAGTTCTTTTACTCCTTCGCCCTGATCTTTGTATTTGTTTTCCCGGGGAGGATTGAAGGAGGAACACTTCACCAGAATTTTGCATTATAGATCTTTAAGACACCCTTTTAAAACTATGACTTCAGCTTTAAAAAGTCGATATTGTCTCTTAAATCATTTAATTATATGATTTTTTGGAGTTTTGGAGAAATATTATTTGCAATTAAAGTGCTTTACGGTGTAACATTTGCTCTTAATAAATGTATACTATGAATATATAATGAAAGATGTAAAGAAAATGTTGGATAGACATTCTTTTTATTTTTTAAATAAAAATAATTATATATGAAAAAAAACACATTATTTTTGAATGGGGTTTGGTGGTTGTGGCCATTTTCAGACTATTTTGATCTCTTTTAGAAGAAGAGTTTCATATAAAGATGTACAAAAATGATAAAATTTGAAAGCATTCTTGGGGGAAATTTTCTTTGCCAAATGATAGTTGACAGCTTAAGATATCATATTTTAAAAAACTAGTTTCATGGTGGCTAATTTGTTGATCCCCACCTCCTTAAAATTTCTTAGACTAATGGTTACAAACTTCTTTAATATAGTCACAACCAGGGAGAATGTGTTTTTCTATCGTATTTAAGGATAAATTGAAACTTTGACAAATTTACTTATTGTCTAGTTTGATTATGGGAATCACGGGTTAAAAAATAATTAAACTTTACAATCAAATAGATTTCTTGGTGATAAATACTTATGAAATGCATTAAATTCTCATTTTATGTTATTTGTGATCGGACCAAACTCATTTTTATCGAGCTGGGTCCAAATGATAAACAAAATAAATTCTGTTGAAACTGTTATCTTACGTATTCTAGTTCGGATCAGTTGAATTTCATTCGGGATTTGCCAAAATCAAAAAAAAAATCGTAATTTGATTTCAATTTCTTTTCAAATAAGAGATATTTGTTAAACACATGCCCCTCCCCAAAATAATTGGAAGTTATTTATAGTCCAAGGGACATAAATCCTGTCAAACATGGTTCTGTCATACCCAAAAATCACAACTTACCTAGATTTTCTTATTATAAATTTGTAAAGCAAATTTCATTTCAGTATGTGCAACCTCTGGAAAGAAAATAAACGGTAACTGAAAATTATTGGAAATTTAAGCTCTTCTGAGCCAAAGGCTCAAAGAGCTTATGCTATTGCCATTTGTGTGATGTGCTTAAACTTTTTAGAATATGGGCCATATCTCAAGAACCCTTTGGCTAATCTTTGTCAAATTTGTTACATGATATCCTGGGACCAAGGCCTACCATTTACATGTATACTAAAACTAGGATGGTGACCCTTAACAAAAGGTGATAATCAGAAAGATAAAACCAAAAGTAATGGTTGATTTAAGTTTCTAAAAAGTCTTCTCGAGAACCACAGGGTAGATTATCACCAAACATACATACAAGGATGAGGTCATGTTAATTGTAGATTAAAATATGCAAGGAAATTTACCCTGGGGCAAAAGGCGTGCTCACAGTGACCCACTTTTCCAATTTTGCAGGCATTTGTTTTCAGAATGATTTGGAGGCATATTTTAAGGTCATTCAGATCATTAAACTTTGTCAGTTGAAGCATTTTGGATCCTTTGAACAACACCAACTTATAAATATGTCACAGTGACCTAAAGTGACCTACTTTTTGAATTTTGTTGCTTATATCTTTTAAAACAATTAAGACAATTATTTCAGATACTGAGAGCTTTAAAATCATCAAACATTGTAAGTTGATGCATCTTGGGACTTTAAAACGTGATTTAATGAAAAAATAGGTCATACAATGTAGTGATGCATCTCAGGTCTTTGGAGAATGTTGACCAAAAAGCAGGTCACACTGACCTACATTTGAAATATGGCTGTCTAAAAGTTTCTGGTCCATATTGGTAGAATCATTTAACTAATTGTCTGTTATTCCATCTTGGGTCCTTGGATGATATCAACTCAAAACTAGATCAAGTTGGCCTACTTTTGAAATTTCAAGGCTGTATCTATATTAACACGTAGAGACTTCAAGTATAAGTGATAGATTGTACAATTCATCAGATGTCCAAGGGGCACAACTCTGTTCAAATTAGCTTGATTATACCACAAACACAACTTCAATCTGATAAAATTAGCTGTTCTGATACGCTGTTCGTTAGCGGTAGCTTATCAGAACAGCTTATTTTAATCCATTTGTCAAAAATTGAAAATTTCATTTCAAAATGTGCAAACAATGCAAAGAAAATGAACGAAAACTGATGTTGGACCGACCTGCAGACAGCAGCAAAGCTATTTACTCTCCGTTCTTCGAAAGGGGTCATTGATACAAATTTATAACAAACTATCTGACATGTATAGGCCTTTAATAACTGAGCATTTTTAGTCAAACGATTTTGAAATTCATATTTTGATTGGTTTAAATAGACAGTATAGAAAGTCAGGTTTTTGTTCGAATTGATTTCACTTTGTACATCTCTATTGCTTGTGGCCTATAATTTTTTAAAAGAACAATGAGTGTTTTGGGCTACGAGAGAGTTGATCGTTATATTCGTTTTCTGGGCATAATTGCCATAGTTATCAGTGTGTTGTATACAATTTGGAAATCTATCGAAAGGATCGGAAACAGATATCGACAAAGCAGAGCGTCGAAGATGTAGCTGAGAGATAGAAGTGATTTTGTCGCCACACCAGGAATATTACTGACCAAGTAGGAAGCAGTGTAAGTATTCCAATTATCGAACATTTTCAGGAGCTAGAGCAGCTACCTGGATGGAATTCTACGGATATTGTTAAAATGTTGTTAATTTAAGAAAGTGGACTATGCAAAGGAAAGGAGGTGTGTTGTTGACCACAGGCACTTTACGCGATCAGGCAGGGACATACTCGTACGGATTTCCAGACAAAACTTTTGTGAATTTTCGACTTTAGACAGATGCATGAAATAAAAGATTTGGACACACAGCTTAAAAGGATAGTTACATTGCTGAAGTAAAATTGGGCTGAAAGCGTGCCAATGAAACATTCAGAGGTTATGGACAAGCTATAGAAGATTTACACAGAAGATATTATTCTGGTAGCGAACCTCCATGAAGGGAAATAGTCTGAAGACATTTCTCGACAATTGTTCTGAAAGAGAAAGTTCAGAATGACAGTTAACAGAACACAACCGAAAACTGTTCAAAAAGCAGATACTCCAGCCATGCAGGTGTAGCGATCAGTTTAGAGTTTTAAAAAAGCAAGAAAAGATATTTATGCGTAAATCCAAAACAAACATCTGGTAGGAAATAAATGTAATCGAAATACAATAACTTTTTTTCCTAGTGTGGCCCCGCCCTCCCTTGGGGAGGGAGGTGAAGATGTGAACAATTTAAAGTCTAAACTATCCTTGGATGTTTTCACATAAAGTTCAACTTGCCTTGTTCAGAGGTTCTTGAGAAGATTTGTAAAGATTCTTTTATGTATTTCCATGTAAAACTTTGATTCCCTTTTGTGACCCCGCCCTATCCTTGGAGGTAATGTTTTAACAATTTAGAATATACACGAACCCGGTATGCTTTTGCATAAGTTTCCGCCTTCCTGTCCCAGTGGTACTTGAGAAGATTTTTCATATATGTATTTCCATGTAAAAATTGAATTCCCTATTGTGGTCCTACCCTACTCCTAGAGGTTATGATTTGATCGATTGAGAATTTACACTACCCTGGGATGCTTCTACATAAGTTTCAGCTTTATCTGGCCTAGCGGTTCTTTGGAAGATTTTTTAATGACACAACCCTATTTTTGTCTTTTTTTGGATTATCTGCACATGCGAGCGGCCCTTCATTTTAACAATTTAAACTCAAGGATGCTTTGTAGAAGTTATGGCCCAGTACTTCATGAGAAAATGAAAACGTGTAAAGTCAACAGGAATACGGACGGCAGACAAAGGGTGATCATGCACAAAAGCTCACGTAAGCTTTCAGTTCAGATGTACTTGATTTCGTCACCCTTGGAAAAAAAAAGGAAAGGAAAACTTTTTGAACGGCAAGGGGCCGATATAGCCGAACTGTTCTTTAGCAGATTTCTCAAAGCTCAATTTATAGCGCAAGCTTTGATTCCTTTTTTTGTCCATCTCTGCAAATCATAATTTTGAACACAATGCAACCTACACTCCATATGATGCTTCCAAATTGGTATACATTATCTTGACTTTGTTGTTCTAAAATACGGAAAGAAAAGTTTTAGTGGAAGAAAAATTTACTGTATGTAGTTACAAAGTAACAAATCAGCCGCAAACCTTCGGATGTAACATAATTGATATTTAACATGAAATATATTGAGATACTGAACTGTATATTCAAGATCAAATGTCCATTCAATCAATACAGATTAGGAGAAGAACAAGCATGGGCCTCTAAAACATCACAGGTCTCAGCTAGGTTAACGACACCCATATGAAATACGTCTTTAAAAGTTCCGGGAAAATGGATACAGGTTACGATTTAATTTTTAAACAGTTCAAGTTCTATTATATTTTTTTTTATCTGTATTTTAACAAAGCGACTTTTTCACTAACTTCAGGTGTTTGCTACGGGACATGTATAAAATTAGAACAGCTACAAAGATGGTAAGACTTAATTGATGTTCAGAAATCTTCTGGCTATGAGAAAGTGAGGGAAGCAACACCCTGATGACTCGAAAGTAAGTAAAATTTCGATTTATTCTTCGATAAACTAATAATGTTAAAGTACAGAATGAAGTGCACAAGCTCCACTCATTTTTTAAAAAAAGTTGGAACAAAAGCTACAAATGCTTAAAAACTCATACTTGAATTTTGTAGTGAAGTGCATATCGTTGCACTTGAGAGATCTTCTAGGAAGGATATGGTCATAACGAACAGTATTCAATATCAAAGTCGATAAAACAATACAAAATAGGAGCAGAGAAACCCGGACCTCCGAAACAGAAGAGGTCGGATCAGGTGCCATGGAGGAATGAGCATCCCTTGCTGACCATTCAAACCCGCGGCGTGCTCCTTGTCATGATCGGGAAATAACGGGATAATCCGTCATTAATTCAGTGTATAAATAATGGACTAACAATTTGTATGAAAAACGTCAGTCAGCATTTGTCTCAATGATAAATTGTATTTGCTGACAAGGTCATTGAATCGACCATAGAACTTAAGAAATGATTAATTGAAACGAGACTGTTAATATTATTGTTTCATCAACTTGCTTGTCAATAATTTACCTCGATTTAAAAATTATTCATATGTAGAGTATGATCTTGCGTATCGCATCAACTGAGATATATATAATTTATATACTTTGTATGCAGGTGATGAAGGTATATTGCTGCATAAGTAAGAAAAGTTTACAATCGAAAAGTTTAAGTCAACACATTTAATATCGAGCTTGGTTGTTAGATTACCATAAACGTCTTTTTCAAGTAAAATATCTAAGCATGCAACAGATGTGTCAGACTCTGTGGTATCTTTTATCTTAAGCTCATCAGGATATATCGTATCGACGTAGGAATGGAAATTGCCATTGTTAATTCACAATATATGTACGTCATCGATATATCTAAATGTCGAGTTGAAGGTCACAGCGAGTGTTTTTCTTTTCCTGCATAAGATTTTGCGCAAATTCTGCTTCACATGAATATTAAAAAAAGTCTACTAATAACGGAACGCAATTGGTACCCATGGGATTTCCAGTAGATTGTTGGAATACCTGGTCTCCAAAAATCACATAGATATTGTCAATCAGAAAATCAGGCATCTCTTTGATGTCAACTTCAAGTACTTGTGTGTGCAATCAGAATGTGTTTTTACAAAATTTTTTGCAAATAATCATCATAACAAAAGTCATATATCAAACTTTTATTTTTGATACTTTATTCAACTTTATTCACCTTTTAAGGGCCCGAAACAGTCCTGTATATAGTTTTGTAATGTCGGACTAAAGGAGTCCCATTTCAACGTCCGTAAACAAAAATGGTCATTTGTTAGCTTTGAAACACATACGAGAGGTAAGTGAATTAGAAATTAGAGTTAAATATATGATTAATTATTAAATACTATTTTTAAAGCTGGGGAAAGTATAAATTACAAGAAAAAATACCCGAAGTGTACGACAAATACATCTTCGGCGTAAATCGAAGGTTTTTACAACGCTTAGATCTGTAGCTCTTTGCTTGATCTGTCCGAATTTTCTCAAGCATAGAGCTACATTTCTGCAGCTATTTTTTTACCTTGACATCTCCTTCAACTTTTTACATTTTCATTAAGTTTCAAACATTTTATTTCTGATATCATAATTCACATGCTAAATCATATTGTTTAGAACTCTTCATTTGCTTCAAGGCTTGGCCTTTTTTTCTTTTGATATTGACTTAACTTTATTTTAAAATGATATAAAGTTTAGTTTTAAAGAAATTATTTTGTGTCAATAAATTGGAAAATCAACAATTATATTATGTATTTCAAGATACTTACCCATGGTTCTTTTTTGCCTTTTGGTGAGGTCTTCTACTTTACTGAAGCTCTAAGCATTTTATACCGTCCTTGGAAAACTCTTGAGAATTTTGAGTTAGAATGAGAGAAAATAAATTTATATATCATTGTTTTGCACTGTATCGACCCACTTGCAAAATATACTGACGGAATCATGAACAAAAGTGGCCTAATTCCTTGTTAAAATTACGAACTGTATCAAATTTATTTTCAATTTATGGAAGCGCGATGCATCATAATCCGATAATCATGAGAAATGTCGTCTAAAGAATGCTTCAAGCTTCTTATAATTGTAAATATGTGGCATAAATATGATAAAGCGTATTAATACGGCGCGGTTACGAACTGTCCACAGACCTTAGTAGTGAGGAAAGCCTCTGTGGAATTTTTCGGTTATTAGTAATTCTTTGTTGATTCTAGGAGTTTAAGGTACATGTATCTACACATAATAGGATGTAATTTTCTAACCTTAAATTTACTTTCTGTATCAAAAAATCTGAAAATAATTTTTAAAAATAAAAATTAGGTACTATGAATATCGAAAAATGCTATGACGGAAAGATGTATATAATTATTAAGAACAGAAAAACGTTAAAAATAATTTTTCACCAGATAGATTTTTTTTAAAATGAATTTTATTGATGAAAAGCAAAGGGGGATACATTTTGTAACTCTTCAAGGACATACCGTATATCAGGTTTTTTCGCGTCATGTTTTTTTTCCGAATCAGAGCCTAAATCAGTATATTAAAATTACGAGAATCAAATTTTCACTATTTCAAAGTCCCAGTGATTGGATGTTAAATATAAGTTATTAAGCTTAAGTTACTTCATTCGGGGGAGAAATAGATCAATTGACCTCCACCTTGTCAATTTTAGAAAACCCGCTAAGCTGATTACACACCTCTGTTGCGTACTAACTCTCAAATCCCCAGATGTTATTTTTTAAAATCAAAACAATTATCGGTCATTTACTGTACTAAACTGACTAGCAGCTGAGATATAATTAGAAGAGGTTCTCGCAAGGAACGAGACCAATGTAATTAGCTTGTCAATTAGTACCTACATGTATTACCGGTATCTTCCGCTTGTCCTCTGATCCCGCTAATTCTACCCTCTACGATACAGGCGCTAGCATGGAGAAATAATTCTACTACATTGTACAAGAAGAAAACTTTGTATTAAATTTACGCTGATTTATTTTCCGCGATTCAGAACTCGTCGCGAACAAAGCGGAAATTGGATACAACCTGATACGGTATTCCGCTCTTCCATTCTGCAACTAAAACATGAAGATTATGTCTACAAGTATTGAGTATTCAGCCTATGTATATCTGTTATGCACTTAAATTAATCGCATTCTCTATCCTTAAAATGTCCATCAAGTACATAATACTCTGAAAATACATTGAAGCATTTTATAGTTGAAAAGGGTTGCCCACAAGAAAGTTTCAAAAATTTCAGTAACTAATTAAGCAGCAGTTAACTAACGAAGATTTCATTGAAGCGGAGCGGAGCTCAGTCATAATGACAAAGAGTTCTCTTAATATGATCTTACTGACTAAGAAGAGAACACCAGCCAATCAAATGAATGAACCAACAATAAAGTCCTCCCACAACTGTGCCATATATAATATCCGAATTGACCGCTCATTGTACGTAAGACATGATAATATCGAGCACGCATTCAATATCAAACACACGCGGTTTAATGAATGGCCTATAACCCATTCAGGTTAGCATGTATTCATACGAAATTTTTGATTTACTGGGAAACTACGAGGGTTGTTCCAAAAGTAATTTCAGAACTTTGATAAAATTGATAAAAGTCGACGTAAAACAACATGATTGAAGCTAAAACATGGATTTATTTTTTTAGACGCAAAAAGAAACCAAGACTGGAAGATTTACCATTTGGATTTGAATCACAAGCATTGGTTAGAAATTTTAATAAACTTTATTTAATTAAAAATGTTCTTTTCAGGGAAACAACAATTGCAGAGAAATTAAATCATCAGTTAGTTCTGCCAATAAAATTCAAGGACAAGGTTTTATCAGAACTTCATGATAAATTCGGTTAAAAAGGACAGATTCTACTGGGTAGGAATGAATCAAGATATAGACAACTGGATTAAGAACTGAAACAGATGCGTACACAGAAAAGCTAACAATCAAAGAGCACCACATGTTAACATTACATCATCATTTCCTTTAGAATTAGTGTTTATGGATTTCCTTACCTTGGAAATGAGTAAAGGAGATTCCAGCATATATTAGTAATCACAGATCACTACACAAGATTTGCCCAAGCTATACCAACGAGGAATATGACTGCAAAAACAACTTCAGAGGCATTATTTAACAACTTTATTAACTATTATGGAATTCCCAGTAGAATACATTTGGATCAGGATGCAAACTTTGAAAGTCAGATTATCAAGGAGTTGTGTGAAATTACAGCAATGAAGAAATCAAGGACTACATCTTATTACACAATTGGGAACGGGCAATGTGAAAGATACAACAGAAAACTACTTGATATGTTAGGCACATTGAAACCATCACAAAAGCAGAATTGGAAATTATACATCAATCCCCTTGTACATGCTTATAATTGCACCAGAAACGAGTCAATAAGAATATCCCCCTATTATCTTATGTTCGGCAGAAATCCTAGATTGCCTATCGATAAGGAATTTGGTATCAAGAAAACAGAATGGAAGTCAACTTCAAAGTATATCAACGACCTAAAAGAGAATGTGAAGGCAGCATATGAATTAGTCAACAAGAATACAAAGAGAGCTCAAGAGAAACAGAAAGGAGGGTATGATCAGAGAGTATGAGCAGCAGAGATCCAGACAGGTGACAGGGTGTTAGTTAAAATCGTATCTTTTGACGGGAAACATAAAATTTCCGATAAATAGGAAGACGAACCTTATATAGTATTAGAACAACCAGATCCAAACATTCCAGTATTTCAGATACAGAAAGAAACAACCAAGGGTGAAATAAGAACACTACACAAAAATCTACTTCTCCCCTTTAGTCAGCTGAACAATTACAAAACTCATGAAGAACTGGAGAAGGTAAAAGAAATTCCTAAACCTAGGCCTAAAACCAGAGCAAGATAACAGAGTAAATAGGAAGAGGATATTCATGAAGTTATATACCAGAGAGATGAGCAAAGCAGTTCAGATGAAGAAATGGAAGTACACGTAGTATATTTATTGGTACAGAAAGATATTATACAGAAACAGATAGAAGAAGAAGAACATCATAGCAGGTACTATTGAGGGTAAGAAGAGAACACAGGAACCTGATGCAGAGATTCCAGAGGAACAGCATCAGCAGCAGGATGCTGAAGAAATTCCTAGAGAGGGACAGCAGCAGGAGAATGCTGAAGTAGAGATTCCACATGAACAGCATTAGCAGCAAGATCATGTGGATGGAGATGATAGCATGAGGTCGGAAGAAGGTAGACAGTTACCAAGAAGAAGTGGAAGGGAGAGGAGAAAACCTGCTTGGATGAGAAACCAGGAATATGTTTTGACCCAACAACATTCACTGGAATGGATGAAGAAATGTGAATTTCTACATGACTTGAATAAGTTCCAGGAAATGAAAAAATATGAAGATAAAATTGTGCAAACAATGCTTGATATTTTAAAGAATAATTAATTTGATTTTATTTGTATATATATATCAGATCCAGTGAGAAGTGAATGCAATGTTTTCTAAGAATAGTGTTGCTGCATGTTTCCAGGTAATGTCCCATTAGGGAAATGACAAGGACGTTATTTACTAATAAGGGGGGATCTGTAGTAGATGTATATTTTTCTAAAATAATTTAATAAATGATAAATAAATAAAACTAGATGCTGTCATGAGACAGTAATACCCGCACTAATGTGTTTGCCTCTAAATACACACTCCTACATACTGGCCATGGGCAGCTTTCCAAGGAAAAAGTCAAAATAATTCTATAATATACACAGAACATGTATTCGTCAAATTGAGTATGAAATTCTCAGACCCTGTGACCCTGTGACCATAGGCACTCCCCATCTTAATTGTTAAAAAAATATATATCTACTATACTATAAACAAAACAAGGCAAGAAACTAGCCTCCATGTTAGAATCCGCTTAGGGGCATTTTCTGGCTAATAGCGAGAATTTCTCGCCAAAGTCGGGTCTTCCTCAAACATCGGGAGCTCTCATTTATTGAAACAAAATCTAATCGGGCTGAATCTTGCAGTATGTTCGCCGCATTCACACGTTTTCCAACATTTCTCTGCAAATCACCTTTCCTCGGCCGGAAGTTGAGAGTTTCGCCGATTTTAGACAATTCGATCGTCGTTGACTTTCGATAACTGGACGAGTCTATAAAGAAAAAGTGTTACAAAAGGTTAAAAAAGTGTATGAGAGGAAGAGACCAAAGTCTGGTATCCGTCACATCAATCTCCTCCATGACAACGCTCCAGCACACACGTCACGTATTGTAAAAGAGTTTTTAGAGAAGGAAAAGGTTAATGTTTTACCACACCCGCCTTATTCACTTGACCTATCTCCCTGTGACTTTTTTCTTTTTCCAAAGTTAAAAAAACACCTCTCAGGAAAAAAGTACAACTCTAGGAACGCCATTGGATCTGCTATATTTCAGTATATGAAGGGCATACCCAAAATTGTGTATAAAAAGGCATTTAGAAACTGGATAAAAAGGTTGCAAAAATGTGTTTCTGTTAAAGGAGAGTATTTTGAAGGAAATCAATAAAATAAAAACATTGACAATTGTTTTTTGTTTCTTTTTTAACACCGAGGACATTATTTATTGAACAGCCCTCGTAAATAGGGATCAGTAACCATGGAGGAGTGAGCATCTCTCCCGTACGGTCGCACCTGCTGTGTGTTCCTAGATCGTGAAATAACGGGAAAATACGTAGACAATTCGATGACATTGTGTAAAAATGGCCAAACAGTGAGTATGAAAATGACTTTAAACGAGACTGCTGATAGACTTGTTTCGTTATCTTGTTTGTCAATGCATATGATTTACCTCGTTTGGGAAATTGTTCATATGTAGAGCATACTCTTGCGTATCAAATCAATTGAGAGATATAAATCCTGTATGAAGATGATGAAGGTTTCTTGCTGCATAACCTTCTTAAGTTGACTATTGAAAAGTTAAAGTTATCACTTTTATGATAAAGTTTGGTTGTTAGATTACCATTTACCTCTTTTCAAGTAGAGTATCCAAATATTAAACAGACGTGTCAGAGTTTGTGGCATCTTTTATTTCAAGCTTAATCCTGGGATGGATTTACCATTGTTAATTGACAATATATCGTCGATATATCTTTCATGTATTTTTGTGGTGAAATGAAATTGATCACTTTTCTTAAATCATTTCAAGCTTTTTTCTTTTTCTTAGTGGCCATCCTAAATTTGAAAACTTTCTTACCGGTAAAAATCAAACCAAAATTGAGAAACACAACATCTAAAGCCTAAGTAGAGAATTTCTCATCACCATTTGAAAATTCTCCTAGCATTGTTACTTAGTAAAACTACTAAATCTTTATTTAATCAAAAAATGTTGTTACACCACTTAAAAAGAGAAACAAATCCCCAAAGATTGAATTGCTACAAAGATTTATATTTTCCGATTTTGATTTGTGTGTGTTTTTTTTTTATTTTTTAATCCCCAAAACCAATCCGGCCCAGGACGCTAACATAGAAAACAAGAGACCCATGGGCCACATCGCTCACCTTAGCAGATTGGCTGAAGAAAACACACACAAATCAGTTCAGTATTGAAAAGTAAGGCTTGAATTTTAAACTACTTGAGAATGCTTCTTTATTAATAACAATGGTTTTACTGTTCTTGACCAGAAGATGTTTTCCTGTATATTTCTTTGTAAATATTTCATCACTATTTTGCCCCTCACATACCCCTCCGAAATCATGATTTGAACAAATGTGAATGTACACTACCTACCCTAAAAAATACTTTAGTAAACTATAGTTGACTATAGATTACTATAGTAAATCAAAGTTCCAAAGTTTTCAATATAGTAAATCAAAGTTCCAAAGTTTTTACTGTAGTAAATCAAAGTTCCAAAGTTTTTACTACAGTAAATCAAAGTTTTTACCATAGTAAATCAAAGTTCCAAATTTTTACTGTAGTAAATCAAAGTTCCAAAATTATTACAATAGTAAATCAAAGTTCAAAAGTTTTCACCATAGTAAATTAAAGTTCTAAAGTTTATACCATATTTATTCAAAAACCAAAGTTTTTGCCGTAGGAAATCAAAGTATTTAAGTTTTTGTATGTTTTTATTAAGTTTTTCTAATCATTAATCTGTTTTAAGGGTGATGATTTTGGTTTGTTTGGGCTGATTTTTGTTGTTCATCTCAATTTAAATATGCAAAGTAATTAATTTAAATGCAATATTTACTTTGAACGGTAGAAAAAAAACATATTGACTGAAGTTAATAAAGCAAATATTTTTATTCTAAATGAATTTTTATCTTATAGTAATTTTTTTCTCCATAGATAATAATAAATATTGCTTATTTATCGTAGCAAGGACAATTTTTTCATTAATTTCATTTCATATACCGTAAATCTGGAAATTTTTACGTCGATTTTATTTTGCGATTTCATGAATTTTTACGTTTCGAAATTTTGCGTTACCACTGCTTTGTTTACATTTTCTAATTGGTAATTTATTTTTAAGAAAAATATTTTTGCGAATGCAATGAACTCGCAAATTTGCTAAAAATTTATCTACAGCAAAAATTTTCAGATTTACGGTACTTTGTTCCTTTAGGGAATGGGTCGGGTTTTTAAAACGTTCATTGAAGCTTTAATAAATCTTATTCTTGACATTTTCTGAAATGTACAGAATGAGAAGCAAAACCATAATTCCACGGGTTTTATAGTACTTAATCAAAGTTCCAAAATTTTCATTATAGTAAATCAAAGTTCCAAAGTTTTCACTATAGTAAGTCAAAGTTCCAAAGCTTTCTCCATAGTAAATCAAAGTTCCAAAGTTTTGAACTTTGGTACTATAGTTAACTTAAGTTTACTATAGTATTTTTTTGTTAGGGTAAAGATGCTACCATATCAATACAGCGAAACATGGCTTTAATCGTTCTGTGGAAGAGGATTTTACCTATACAAATAAAACTATAACCGTTTATTTTCCCCCGCCCTACCCCCCCCCCCCGTTCCGGATCATGATTTGAACAAACTTGATTCTGCACTACCTGAGGATGCTTTCACCTAAGTTTTATCTTTCCTGGCCCAGTGGTTCTCGAGAAGATTTTTAAACGATGTCATTATTTTTCCCTAGCATTTATTGTCTCTCTTTGGCCCTTTATTTTAACAAACTTGAATCATACTTTGTTGCAAGTTTGGTTTAAATAAGCCCAGTTGTTCTTGAGAAGAAGTTAAAAATGAAAAAAAGTTTTCAGACGGACATACAGACAGGGAGATAGCCGGACGGACTGACTCCTGAAAAATGTGATCAGAATAGCTCAATTGGGCTTTCAGCTCAGGTGAGCTAAAGACTTGAAATGGCCTTATCTTCATTTTTTTTAATTCATTCACCATTATTTAGTGATAGTGTACTAGGAAGTAAAAAATCGAAATCTATAGCTGGTTATCCTTATTGCAGCCCGGAGGACCGGGCTGCTCTATACATATAAGTTTAAGTGTTGGTGTATGGGGATTGGGGTGGGAGTAGTTATGTAGAATTAAAGGTTTTCTACACATTGAAAAGATTGTTAATCAGAATGTTCTTTGCGTTTATAAATTACGAGATACATAATATATTTACTTCCATAAAGTGAACCTGTAAAAATATATGTTTTTCATATTTAATATAAAAGTTACTTATCATTTACTACCGAAACAACGACAGGTCCCTTTTTTTTTAGAACATCGAATTTTACTTCTAGGATAAAAACGTACTCTGCACAGTTCGTGTTTCATATTCTAAAATTGAAACTTAATACATTTTTAAATATAAATGGTGCGTGTGTCATTCAATTTATATTTTATGCAGCCAACATTTACTTGAGGAGTAGTTTAAAACGTACTTTTTGAGGAAGTTTTTTAAAAAATCGAAATCTATAGCTGGTTATCCTTATTTTCTATTAAGACAATGTAAGACAAATAGCCATTGTTATTCCGGTGCTACATCAAACACCATACTACAGGCGCCAAATACTGATAACATGCCTTCACTGTAAGGATTAGATAAGTGTGCTTGATTTAAAAACCATTGACTCAACACAACTGCCGCTGTTATGTCTTAATATGACATATATGGAAATAACGAACAGTATTCAAGCTAAAAAGTCCATAAAACAATATAGGAGCAGAGTAAACGAGACGCTCCAAAAATCAGAGGTAGGATCAGAAAACATATGGAGATGACGCTCAAAAGTCCATTAAAAATACAAAATAGGAGCAGAGCAAATGAGGACCTCCAAAACTTCAGAGGTGGAATCAGGTGCCATGAAGGATTGATCATCCCCTGCTGACTGATTATACCCGCCACGTGCTCCTTGTCATGTTCGAGAAATAACTGAAAAATCCATGGACAATTCAGTGAGTAATGAAACATATGGAGATAAACAGTATTCAAGTTCAGAGGTCCATAAAACAATACAAACCCAATTTGTTTTCAGACACATACTACAATCGATATAATTTTCCTTTATTACTTCATCAACCGAATTTAGCATCAGTCCTTAGTAAGTTTAAACCACAAGTATTTAAATTATTGATTGTCATGATTTGTTTATATCCCCTTTGTGCCCTTTTAGACATAGTGTACTTTAAATATAGAAATAACGAATAAATATTAAATATGGCTGCATGACCAATAAATGGTATCATATCGGATTTTAATCAACAAGTTACGTGATTTCCCTAACGATGTGTGATTCAGTGGGGTAAGCACGGTGTTGTCTCTTAATAATTCAGTGGACGTGATAATACAGGCGAAGGAGTGTTCAAAGAATTCAACAGAAGTTGTTAAAATTCAGCTAGGTGAATATATTTCTTCATTTTCATCGCAATGATTTGTTAGAAAATCATTTGCTGTGATTTGTTAGCAGACAGACCATTATTTCAAGAAAAAAAATATTTCTTTACCTTTTGTCGTTTAATCAATAGCCAAGAATCAAGGAAAGTTTGATTCGTGACTGCATTCATGGCTTATATGTACAATGTATTGAATTAGAGGATGTATGATGTGGTGTTTTTATATATAAAAAGAATTATGGTACTGTCATAAGCAAAGCTTTTGATACATATTTTAACACAAGTATGGGATTTAATCTGGAAAGTACTTTATGTGTTTATTTTCCAAGCAAGATTTTATGCATATTGATATTCAATTGAGTCATTGTAAAGGAACAATTGTCGTTCCCAAAATTAACCAAATCAACAGTTTATAGTTATTTCCTTCACAGAACTTCTGTGAAAATAATAATTCATGTTTTCAGGACAAAATTCAATAGGATCTTGTTCGACAACAGTTTGATAAATCATTATTTGTTTTCCCGGAAACACTTGATATTTGTGGAAACCGAAACAGGAACAGAGTGATTTGTATTTTATTATATGACATCTATAACAGGGGAGCAATATATGTGATTAATTAGAGGAATAATCCATATGGAATTTTACAGGAGTCATGCACAGACTATGTCAAAAATTTCTGCTTTGCATTGTGGTTCTACTAATTAACTTTATATCAGGTAAGATTATCATCAAAACCCACACTTTACTAAAAATAGCTGACGAATGGTATTGCATGATACGGTTTCGTTCAAATGTAACTTATTAGGTACCGGTAGTTCACCCTTGCGTTGCATTTTCGAAAAACACTCTGTGACTACGAGACTTGATTGTTGAACACTGAAAGCTATATCATTATGATTTAAGCGTAAATTACAAAAAAAAAAATAGTTAATATCAATAATATCACCTCTTATCGGATCATGCACGGATTTTAGTGCAATAAGATCATGCACTAATTTTACTACTGAAATCGTCAATTTGATTTTTTAATTAAACATTAACTTAATATTCATTTTAAAAAAAGTTTCCATTTCTCTGAATCCAATATAAAATTTCTATAAGTTCTTGTTTCTTTTTGCATTTGCTGTCCTTGGGTTTTATTCAAATGTTTTAAATGCAGAAGTTGTGTTACATGTATCCTATCAATAAAAGATTAATGTGCAGCTTTAATTCGAGGAACTACGTCTTTCGCAACAAGAACATATTTAAAATTTCTATCCATAAAACACGAGCGTGTTCGATTCAAATTTCTTCACCAAAATTGCAGCTAATTGGTTTTACTCATTGGTGACAAACGAGATAAAATAAGAGCTGCCCACATGAACCTGGGGATAATTGAAAGCGGAAATTCTATATTGATCCTCACAGGGACAGCTTAGTGTAAAGAAAAATCTAAGAATCCGCGGCATTAATTTGGTAATACGTTTTACGGTAATTTGTTGCAGAAAAAGAGTAAAATTACCACGGTTTTATATAAAGCACAATCTTATATAGAGAAAAGCTTGACAGGTTTTGCATGATACATGCAACTGCATTTATAATGAATGAGAAAATATTTGGAGAACTCAAATTATTTATATTTCTGATAAAAATTATTTTATCTAAAATTATTGATGTTTTCATTATACTTGCAAAGTGCTTGTACTTTGCTCGATGATTCTAATCTGCGTCAAAAATGATGTGAAATACACTGCTTATTGCTAAATAAAGTCTAACCTTATATTAACACATAATGACTATCTCTAAGAATATGATTTCTTTTGTTATTTACAGATATAATTAGTTTCAACGTTATTTAACCATTCTAGACAATAAACATTTTCTCCGATGATAACGAAATATAATGAATCAAATCCAAAAATGAACTTGTAATCTAATTTATACTTCATCTTACCTTTAGAAAATAGACACGGAAGTCCCACGTCATATCAATTTTAATTACAGCAACAGGGAACATCAATTACTTTTTCATGTATGGGCTTAAAAAGTTTCTTCTACATAACCACATTAAATACATGGAGATAAAAAATTTTTATCAAATTAAACGTTCATTAAAAAAAAAAATAACATTACAAAAAAAAAAAAAGAAAAGAGCAAACACGGACTTCCAATACATCAGAAAAAGGATCATGTACCGTAGATTTTCTAATATTCACATATAAACCATAACTAAAAGACTGAAGGAAATTGCATTGACAAGGGTAAACAGTACATTATTTTTTTCTGGACCTATATGCTATTTCCTTTTACAAAAATAATTGAAAAATATGCCTATATATGGGGCTTCTATTTCATTGTTGTAGTTCTTAAAAATTGCGAAATTGCACTGTGAGACGAACTTTGTATCCGAATTGACAGGGTGTCGGATTGCACAGTGTATACAAACATTTAAAATAGTAACTATGGTAGAAAAAAATTACATCGGAATTAAACGTGTGACGGATAACACAGGTGTCGGATTAGACAGTTTTCACTGCATATGTAAATTTCTCGATCCATCGGCCGGTCAGGGACCGACAGACATGCGTTAAGGTAAAGCATAGTGCATTAGCATTATACTTGAAGACCAAATCAAAATCGCTTGTCTGCGGCAGTTTATCACTTAAAGGGATCGTGCTTGACTGTACTGAATCATTTTTAAAACCACGAGGAAATATGGAGTGGTTTTCATGATAATGGCTTATTTAGCATGTTTAGAATCTGATATTAGTGTAAGATTAACCGTTAATCGGGATTCTTTTTTTTTCAGAAAGCATTGTTTGCTTTTATATACAAACTTCGCAATTAATTTCCATCTACAATTTTGTGCCACAAATCATTTTCTGGTGGTGATAATTGCCGAAGTCTGGCACATACTTAGAAAAAATATTGCGAAACATAATTACACAATACTCATCATACTCAGATGAATTGATTTGATTTTATTGACGTGTTAAACGCCTGCGTTTGCTATTTTCCATCATTCTTAGAGGCGTATTGACCAGATATCTTCCAACTCATTGTTTGGTTTAGCCCATTGCGTAAAAGAATACTAATACAAAAATCAATTGTTCTAAGCTAATTTTGTAACAATTTGAAATTATCCGTCACTTTCTGTTAACCATTAGAAAATGCATGTTTTTCTTGGTCGAATCTGAACTCATATTCAAAATGTTTACATCAACTTAGTTTTGTTTTACACATCAAATATATACATTCTTATTTACCTAAATCATTACCTACAAAAAACATTGTTACTAACAGTTCCTAAAAGAAGGATCGAATTTAAAACTATACTTTGAATATTTTTTAAATAGGTGGAATCTTCTGTAACAAAGCAATATATTTACACTTTACATGATTTCTGAGTAAGTTATGTGTTTTACTTTGTTTTATAAATATATTTTTCTAAATATTTTCTTGAAATGAAAAAAAAACAATACTCAGAAAATAACATTCATTAAGCTTTTTTTTTAGGATAAGCCCTCCCTTAATCTTTTCTTAGTCAAAACTGTCAATGATCTGATGAACACACCTCAGACCTGAATTCTTATAATGACCATAACAAAATAAATATTCACCTAATTCTCCAAATTATACTTTACTAGACGTCTTATGGCAGCTGCAACTGGCTTTATGAGGATGCTCATGAATTAAATTAAGTTAGTAAACAATATCAGATACAGTGATTTTATCGGAAACTTTGTTATGCAATATGTGGTATTTTCTGATTTGTCGGTAGCTTAGATTTATTGAAGAAACAACTTTCACCGGGAACATACCCATCATTTAACGATCACTATATATGATACCTCTGTTTGCTAAAAATTGATTTATCAAGTAACAGCTCCAGAATGTTTACTTTCAAAGCATTAGATAATCTAATCAAAGCTACATGGAAGCAAAAAATGTTTTTTCGTAGTACCGTTAATTCAATGTTTAGGATAAAATATTACAAAAGATTTTACTTATTCTTGTTTCGAGGTGCTTCTTCTTAATGAAAGAGGAAGAAAGTGTTACCTCAAATTACGTGTTGATGGTAAAAATTGGCAGATGTTTTATAAGTAGTTGTGCCACCACTTTCTCAGATGTTTTCGTATTTCTGCTTCCATATTGTATGATGTTATATTTTTGCCACCACTTTGTAAGATGTTGACGTATTTCTGCCACCACGTTGTCAGACGTTTATATATTTTTGCCCCCACTATGTCAGATGCTTATCTTATTCTGCAACGACTTGTTAAATGTTTATATGCGTTTTTGCCACCGCTTGTCAGATGTTTCATTAGTATTTCTGCCACAATTTGTCAGAGGTTTATGCCATGTTTTTCTATCCTTTACTGTAGACATGTAAGTTAATTATGTCGACTTGTCATATGATTATGTTGACCTGTCAAATTGTAATAGGCACGGATAGGATCATGTTATTATACATGTAGCTTTTTTTTAAAAAATCATTATCTGACATCTAAATGTCTTCTAAATATCTAGCAAGTTGACATAATCTTATGAGGAGTCGACTTGTCAGATGTTACAATGAATTGTAAAATAATGATGTTATTTTATAAAACATCTTATTAGTTTTGTCTTGTCAGAAAGTTGTGGCGGCTCGAAAAATTTAGGTGTTGTCTTGTCATTTCTCCATATTGAATTGTCAGTATCCTCAGGCGCATACTTTGTATATATGAATGATACGTTTATATGTCTCCAATATTAAAAAACGGCATAGTGTCTGTTTTGAATTAAAATCCATTTTTTTAAAATTAATATGGGAAGAAACCACATTTTCTTCGTTAGAAATAAACAAAACGTTATAAAAGACCCATCTTTGGCTCTTTTTACAAAAGAACTTACAGCTAAGACCAAAATATTTTGTAAACTGTAAAATCGTGCATAGATATTGATTCTGTCACAAACTACTGAATAGACGTATCTTTTTGTACTCATTATTTAAAAAAGATTATAACCATTATGATATTAAAGCAAATAAGAAATTTATATGCAAAAATGACATTGATTTTAGTCGTATCTTTTTTTGTTGTTGTTGTTGTTGTTGTAAACCCTGGATCATAAGTCGTAATTTCTGCCAAGTGATGTATTTTGATGTAATTTGTTTTTTAATGAAGCCAATGTTATGAAAAGAAATGGTGTATTTATAAACAAATCTCTTTAGAAATTGCAAATGTATTTTTTTTTTACATATGCATTTAGTTTATTGGTAATACAGGGTATTGGGTAATTATTAATTGCATTTTTAATGTCATTTGATGATGACAAACGCGTTCTACTTATTGCCAAAGATAAAAAATCCTTCTGCTTCTTCTCTATTAATAAATAAAGCATAATTCATGATAAATTTTTGTTAAATGCTTAATTTAATACATAAAAAATCAAGCCCATAAAAGCACTTAAGGCTTTTGTTGATACGTTTATATATTTAGATGTAAGAGATTTAAAAGACCATATTTTTCTTTCCTCATCACAACTATACAACTTTAAATAGAAATAATAAACTGCATTTGAAAACTAGCAGGGACTATATTTTTGGCGGAATGGTGGCGTATGAAAATATCTTCTTTTCTGCCTCTCAAAATTATTATAAAACATTGAATTTAGTTATATTTTTTACGCAATCAAAGACTAGACGAAATTCTCAAATGCAAGTTAAATTGATAATAAGGGACTAAAGTTTCAAAATATATCAAATAAATAAGATTTTTTACACATAAAAAAAATGCTTCAAATCTAAGCTAAAAATCCGTAAAAAGTGTTATTTCTCTCGTAGTAAACGATCAAAACTTTTAGTTTTTGTATCATTTTGTATCTTCATGTGACAACTTTACTATATGTGAAAACTGGAAAAAGTTAAATATAGGAAGCATATAAAAATAACTAATATATCCTAAAAATTTAAGAAAAGTAGAGGAAATTCGGATTAGCAAATATCCATTTTATTTAAATTATCCATGTCAATTTGGTAATATCATCATATAGGCCCTATATGGTAGTATCTTTTTATGCAAAAAGAAAAACATTCAATCTTTTGAATTACAAGTAGGGTTCGCATGATTGGAAACAGTAATTTTCTTTTCTTAATGTCCAGGAAAAAGGTAATGACCTTGACCTGACCTTGTCTCTAATATTAAACGGTCAAATTTAATCTCACTGATACCATCACTTAGTGATATTGTCCTCTTGATTCTGTGAAAATTTCATTAATTTTTAAATACAAGAAATGTGCAATCTGACAAATCTTAAGAGAAATCTTCTGAATACTTCACACTGGAATCGGTGATTCTGCTATAATATAAAGATATGGCTTATCAAAAATGCAATTAGTCGTCGATAATCTGTGTTGGAATAAAATGCAGACTCCACAAGAATCACAGCCTATCTGATGACATCATTCAAGCTCTCAACTGTTTTAATCATTGATTTTCTTATTTATCATTGCTGTTTCAGACATGTCTGTAGAGAAATATAAATTGCCAATAAAAAGACTGTTATTCAAAGTAGACGAGGATTTTTTTTTTTTTTTTGTTCAACAACCCTTCGATAATTTTTCATTAATTTAGAGACGCCTTCACTTGCCGGTAGAATATAAATTTATACATGTACTCAGCAGTTACATGAAGGGTTTTGATCAGCGAGGCATCTTTTTGGTGCAGTGACTATAGTTATCCGTTTTTACGATTTCATTCAATGTACATGTATCCATGTTTGAAGCACAACGGTATTGGACCGCAACGTAAGGAAATTTTTTTTTCTGCTCCTAGACTCTAGATCAATTGAAAGCTCTGGCTGGTGGAAGATATGCTATTGGAGATAACGAACAGAAGTCAATCTCAAATGTCCATAAAACAATACAAAATAGGAGCAGAGCAAACACGCACCTCCACAACATCAGAGGCGGGATCAGGTGCCATGGAGGAGTGAGCATCCTCTGCCGACCGCTCACATCAGCCGTGTGTTCTTTGTCATGATCGGGAAATAACGGAAAAAATCCGTCGTCAATTCAGTGGATAAATAATGGACTAAGATTAATGTGATGGACAAGAGACCATAAATAAATGTTATTTAGGCCAATATCAAAACGTCAGTCAGCATTTGACTCAATGATGAATTGTATTTGCCGAAGGTCATTGTATCGACTGCGCAACGCAAACGATTGCTCAGACAAATTGGAGGCAACCAATGTATTCCTTAATTTTGTCTTAGTTTTTTATATACTTTCATAGAAAACACGTATATAACGAATGCAAAGGACTAACAATTTCACTTCGTTATAAGCATAATTCGTTATACTCCTTATTATACCCCCCGCTTGAAAAGTGGGAAGGTATATAGTAATCGATATTTCCGTCCGTCCGTCCGTCTGTTACGCTTTGGGGTACCCATCTCTTATCCGCAACTCCTCTCATACCACTGAAGGAAATTTAATGAAACTTTCACAGAATCTTCATTACATGTTGCCATTGTGCACCTCCTATTTTACATTTTGATCTGACATATATTTTGGATTTTCCAGAGCAAAACATGGACACTGCCATTATATTCATATGGGAGGCGGGGGGTATCATTTAGTGAGCTCATTGCTCACAGTACCTCTAGTGTTTACAATGTATTTAAAGGTCACAGGGACTTCAAATCACTTCTCGTAAGCGTCACGTCTATATGTATAGCACAGGTGATAATTCCTTTCTTATCACTCCATTACTTTGGGTATCTTGTTTCGTAAAAGAATATTATTATTATTGCTGTAAACATGTGTAAACTAATTTGGGATCAGTTGTTTTTTTATAATGCAATTCATGTTATGCCCCTGGTTCCAGTCAAAGTTATGAATTGATTTTCATCAGTACATGTTCTTGTAATGCTGTTATTTAACAACAAAACAAAACACGTAATCTAGCAAGCGCATTGAAATATAAAATTGTCTCCATTTCGTGTAACTGATTAGTGACTGGTTGATTAAAGCTGTTTTTCACTCCGTTCGAGAATTTATACTCATAGAAAGACATCACCATAATCAAAATTAAGAATTTCCTCGGCACCCAGCAGGGACATTGAGTTGTAAGAGTTCTTTATCGTGCAAACGCACTTTTAAGTATCAAATAGTACAGGTAGTACAAGATTTCTATTTTTAAAAGTATAAAAATCTACAACAGCTGAGGTGAGCTGTATCTATCTACTGACTTTTAAATAATTGATTTTGTTGGGATTTTTTTAATCCCTTATGTGCCCTTTACACAGTGTTGACCTAGAAGCAGAAAAATGAGTAATTATTAATAGGTTGCATGACTGTTATATTCCAAGATCGGATTTTATTCGGCATCCAATGACACAGGATTTACAGAGATGTGATTTTTTTTTTCGACGTGTGCTTCTGAAAGTATGCCCTTTGCATATTGTTGACCTATCAGTAGAATAAACGTGTAAATATTAAATATGTTGCATGATCGTTATATTATAGGATCGGATTTCCTTTTGCGTCAAATTACACAGATTATACAGAGATGTGATTTTTTCGACGTGTGATTCTTAGAGAAAACGCGGTTTTTCTATGGTTTCTTATGATTTCAATGGACATGTAGATATGACAAGGCGGTGAATAATAAACAAGGCTTTGAATAAAAAAACAAATTTTGTATTTGAATTTAGCAAAGTGATATTTTAGCAAAGTGTTGTGCACGTTTCGACAAAAACAGAATATTTTTGTAATGTTTTTGGCCCTTGGACGAAATTACGTTAATGGTTTGTATGTGGATTACATCGAAATGCGACACAATTGTGAATTTTAAGTATTTTCACGTACATGTAAGAAGCTCTGTTATATTTACATTTTTAATCTGTGAAGTAAATGCTACAAAATCAAAATAAATTTAAAAGAATCAAAAGGTTTTAATCCAAAAAGTGCATGTATTAAAAGCAATGACAAGATCTTAATTGTTCACTGCCAAAGAATAATCAGAAAATTTGTCGCATTCTCTAAAATAAGTCAATAGCAAAATAAATATAATTGTAACAATCTTTAGCGGTACCCATGTGCAAAATAGACATTTCTAATTTCAGGAAACATTCCATGAATTATTGTTTCAGAAGATGAGACGATAAAATATGATTCATTTCTTTGATTAACACACGTGGACAGGAATTGTGATTTGTGCGAGATAGGACTATCCATGGAATTTAACAAGAGTAATAGAAAAAGACACACCAATCTGCTTTTCCTTGCGGTTACACTTTCTTTATTTATATCTGGTAAGATGTATTTTTTTTTCAAATGTTATGAAAACAAATTTTCGCTATCACATATTTTGTTTGTGATCCTAATCTTATTTCTATACTTATTACCTTTAAAGTTTTAAATTTTTGCTCAAGAATTAATCATGAAAAGTTAACAGTTTTCGACACTCTGTCTGCGAAAAAGGTGTTATAAAAGAGAAAAAAAGATACAGTATTAGTATTGCTATAAAAGAGAAATATACATGTAAGTTCTTTTGACTTTTAAACAAAACATGGCGCTACAGTAATTGTGTTTCCTTGTATGGCGCTAAAGGAGATAACATAAAAAGTATTTTAAAAAGGAATTATACTTAATTGATTTGCATGATGGAAAAAATGTGGAAAGAAGTACCTTAGAATATGCTGCGTAAAATAATTTTCAGAATATTCATAATTGTGTTCCTTTGTTATTAAATTGACAGCAACACTCTGAACACTTTCGCCAAAAACGATGAAAATTTAAAACACCATTTAACAATATAGCTTTAAATCATATAATTCTGAAAAAATGAAATTATATATATAGTTAATAACGCTATGATTGATTGGAAACACGATTCACGATAAATAAATGTTTATATAATTATCTATGTTCGATATACATATATGTTAAATATCGAATTATCGTATATTAGGATGTTGTAAAATGTAATAGTATATAGAATACATCGTCACAATTGGCAGTAAAGACTGAAAACAAATATGACCCAAAATAAATTTGATTGACAGCACCTTTTAAATAAAAAAAAAGATACACAAAGACAACTTGGAAGATTTTAATTTTCAAGACTTCCAAATCAAAATTTTAGTAATCACTTATTTGTAAACCCAAATAATGTGTATTATAAAGCATAAAATGTACAAAATTTAGAGTTTCCAACAGGTGTTCATTGCACAATAGAAACAAAAAAAAAAAAGATTAGTGTTTCCATCATGTGTTAATTGCATAAAACAATGTAGTATAAAAACCGTGTATATGTAGATGAAATATGTTGCGATAACGAACTTTATTCGAGCTCAAATTTAGTCCATTAAACATTACAATATAGGAGCAGAGCAAACACAGACCTCCAAAACATCAGAGGTGGGATCACGTGCCATGGAAGAGTGAACATCCCCTGCCGACCGGTCACACCCGCGGTGTGCTCCTTGCCATAATAGGGGGAAATGTTGACAATTCAATGAGTAAATAATGGCCTAACAATCCGTATGAAAAAATTCTATCAAAAAGTAGATCCAATACGCAATGGATTGAAATCAAAACTCTGTTGGCCATTTCCCTCTGCACATTTTGCTGTTGAAAAAAATACACTTTCGTGTTAGCGAACAATTCTTAACTCTGTTTGTGGTAAAGGGTTCAAACGTCTAGCTTTACATAACAAAGTTAAAACACAAAAAACCTTCAGTGATTTGATTTATTGAAATGTCACGAAGACTGTGTTTGCAATTCCTTATCATGATTAGTAAGGTATTGATCCAAATATTGTGTTAGCTATTGCGTAAATGCATGTACACAAGGAAATCAATGATCTCATGTGAATTTGTAACAATTATCTCTTGTTATGATTATTCAGCAGGTTATGCTCATAACTTATATTTGTAAGTCATAAGTGAACTTAAGTTGGTGAAAGTTGGAAAATCTTTCTCAACTTCACTTATTTTCTTACTTTCAAATTACATGTCTGAGTCTCTGAATTAAAAGAAAATGTTAAAAAGAAGAATTTATGTGCTAAATGAGGGATGTAGAACGGTATATTTTATTTGATTGGCTTCCCTCCTTTTGCAGGGCAATATCATCTTGTAAAATGGTATGCAGTTTAATCTCAATAAACATTTGCTTAAAAAATCCGGTTTAGCTGTTTTCCTTTTAAAAGTAATGAAATAGCTTCTGAAACAACACATTTATATATTATATAATAAATTGAGGGGAAAAAACCCTTTACTTCATACCTCTAGTTAAAATCTATAACATTCTTTTTTTAATCTTTCTAGTACCTGTCCAGTAAAAAAAATGAATCGGCAGATGCAAATGTTTACGTAACTTGCAGACTGGTCAATTTGTTTTCCAAATTTAGACGTGTCGTTAAACAAAGTCAGTAAAACGCCCATGGAAACAAGCCTACGATTTCATGATCACAATGTAATATCTAACTATTCGCAGAAAATTGATCATTATACAGTTGACGTTTGCAAATGATTATTTTGACTTCAATTATCAATGCGGTAGACAGATGACCGAGATCATGAAATGCAAACATGTTTCGTCTCTTATTGGTAATTTGCATAGTCGTAGAAAAGTCGTTTAAATTGACTTTCTACTTTAATGGATTTTTTTTCAGATTATTTGCATTGCAGTATATTGTATTATATTAAATGTGATTGTTAATTGAATAAGATATATTAAAACATAATTATTGCATTTGAATCAGATTTGAGGTATTTCTTATCAATATAATTTTGACACATATTGAAAAAAGAACTTCCAAAGGACTCTTTTACCTATTTCTCTAGAAACATATGTATGTACCGGTAGGTGGTCATATCAAGGCTAACTCAGTACATTTTTATAATCCTACTCTGTGGATATATTTCAAGCATTGACTTCTTACCTAGACCGATAGAAATGAAATTTACGAAATACCATAGTAATTTATGACTTCATATTTTGCAAGAAAACCATTATAATCAAAACTAAGGACAAACAATATACTTCAATCCTACACACCTAATAACATGTATAATTCTAAAAACTTAAGAAAATTGTATATTTCATGAGTAAATTGCTAGAGAAATGAAAACAGCATTTTCTTACATTGTAATCCAGGTATTTGTGTTATATTTATTAGAGAATTCAAAGAACCATATGATTATTATCCGATATTTTTTTTTTTTTTATTTCTTTGGATATCAACTTTCCGCGGTTGCTTCTTTGCTGATCTATAATTATAATCCGTGTAGAATAGGCCTACTTTGTTTTGATGAAGATCATATATATTTTTTACTATTTGATTATACAGCTGTTTTGTAATAAGATACAAATATTTTTGTTTGTGTCTCAAGTATACACTTAGTTGAATACATTTATACAATTGTTAATCTACGGTTTAAAATTCCTACTGCAAAATTACTATCTGTGATACCATTTAACCATAGCTTTTCCTCTGGACAAGACAATAAAAGTTCTGTTTCGTAAAAAAATGAAGACATTGACACGATAAAGATACCCTACTGCTCAACGGCCCTGAGTGCCGAGTAAAGGTCAAAATTTGGATCCCTTCACTAGTATATATGGTGACGTCTCTATATGAGTGAAACATTTTTGAATGTGACGTAAAACAACTTTCAATCAATCAATCTTAACATCCCACGAGCCCTTTCACCAATTTCATCTCATTTTAACGATTTTTTTTCGAGGTTCAACTTTCTCAATGTAGTGCGGTGGATCGTTAAATTGGTTGTTGCCATTGTGTCAGGAAGTATGCAAATTATTTCCTACTCATAATTTGCAAGCCTCGAAGACTTAATTTAGAGAACTAAATTAAGCAGAAATTAAGGAACTTCCCACATAAAAAGATAATTATATCAAAGGCATCGAATATTAGCAATTTTCTCAATAATGTTGCATCGTAACACTATTTATACCGTCAGGTCATTAAGACTTCTTTTAATAGACAAAAAACTGCTGGGTATTTTTCATGTACCGATATATCGAATATGTGTGTATGTGTGTCTAAGTGTTTTTCTCTATTTTAAGTAAGTTCAAACATCAAAAATTTTAAAATGTAGTTATCATAGAAAGCATTTAATCCAAACAATATTAAGATGTTCCTAGTCATGCTTACTCTTAATGCTTACTCTTAATGTCAATTTTAAGGAAAAGAAATTTCGGTTGATTTTTTTATTTTTTTCCCTAGTTTTACATCCATTGATACAAAATGTTATAGTGTACAGTATGTACAAGATTAAAAAAAGTATTTTCTTTCTCCCTTTTTTGTTTACTTTTTTCATTACATGTAATTAAGTTTAGGCAGTCGCATTATAGAACTTTTTTAATTTATATTTTTTTTTCTATATCAGGTTCGCATCAGTTGTGCAAATGGACAAATGAGAATTGTGAGTCGGGTTCGGAATGCTGCAGTCAAGATTGTGAACAGGTGCACGTGGGAACCAGTGCCCGGTGCCAGCAAAGCTGGATACATGAACCATGTTACGCCGACTACCACTGCGTAGAAAATCTAAAATGCGGAGACAATTACCAATGTTGCTCGCCATTTTGGGGAGTCTGCGCAAAAGAAAATGATTGCTGTGACTCTGATCACGTGTGTCGCGTTGAAGACGGTTTTTACTACCGGCGTTGCCTTGGACCTCTCAGTAATATTGCCTTGAGCTCTGTATCAAATGTATATTGTTTTGTTATATCATTGTGCCTTGTGGTTTCCGGTGTCTTTATTTTCATGTTATGATTTGTGGGGAAAGTTTATATTTGTTGAAAAAGATTTTTTTTTAATTGGCCAAAAAATAGACTGCAGTTCTTAGGCTCAATAGCATGAAAAAAATATGATGGACGATAGATCTACAGTAAGACCCATTGAAATAAGTGTATATTTAATATATAAAGAAAGATGTGATGCTCATCAATTTATTTTTCTATTTATCTAAGCTATCATCAGGAGATACTCCTTTATCCAAAATATTAGATATTTTCCATGCTTTTTTTGCGATTTCGATATTTTATATGTTCCTGGCACGTACAATTATAGCAAATGGTAAAAATACCTGGAAAACGTCAGCTATTTCGGACAAGATATTTCGAACCCCACCAATGCTTTCTGAATATACTTTCCAATACTTCTTCTACAAGAACATATCAAAAAGAGTTAAATCCACGAACCATAAAATATGGCCTCATCCCAAAAATTAACATGATTTTTATTATCGATAGTGTAGACTTTAAGCTCTTCATAACCGTTTTTTTTTTTCGATATCTATTTTACTTTTTCAAAACGAGATCTTGTAATATGGTATTGTTTAGATGGAAAAATGCATTAGGAACGTCATTTTTTGTAATATAACGTCACGTAAAAAGGCGATAGAGATGACTGTAGGATTATAATGCACCTATTTATTAAAGGTTCTTAGACACATAATTGAAGTGATTTTTTTTCTCAAATGTTCTGTTTAAGTCACAACTTATTATTGAATTGTTTCAAGAGTGAAGAATTCTTATTAGCCAAAGGCATAAGATTGATACGGCGCCGTTGTTTTAGGAAGAACTTATTCTCTATAATCACATCTTGTTTCCAACAAATGCTAGAAAATCACAGTAGCACAATGTCGGCAGTTCTGATAAAAACTGATTTTGATGAAATTGTACGTGTATTTTATAAAACCTAGTTAACAATAAAAAAAATTATTTGATTTATCATCTTATTTAAAAAATCATTTTAGTCGGCGCGATTAAATTGGGTAGGTCGCGTTATAGAGGAAACAAAGGTATTTTTTTTATTTTGGCCTCGGCAAAAAAATAATAATTTTTAGATAATGTAAAAAATTCCATGTTCGCAGGTATTTTAAAGCATAATTTTTAAAAGCTAGAAAATGCACTTGTATAGGCTTTTCACATGTCCAATCAACGTATTTAGGGGGGAAATCGATCAAAAGGAAAAGGGCATTAAAAATATTTTGAAGTGAATTATCATTTATCTTACTACGCAGAGAGAGAGAGAGAGTTCGTAAAACAAAAAAAAAAAAAAAAAAAAAAAAAAAAAAACCAAAAAAAAAAAAAAAAAAAAAAAAAAAAAAAAAATACACGAGTGAATTTCAAGAATTATTGAATTCCTATACGAAGAAGATCATATTAACTTGTTTGGCATGAATAAACAGGATTTTGCCCAAACTGAAAGCTATATCAATGCAATCGCTCTGTTTACAGATTCCATTGTGTCTTAACGAATTTATAGTGAGCCATTTCAAATATAACTCGTAAGTTTAGTGGAATAACCTGTCATATAATTTAATCAAGAATCTATGCTTATATTTTGCCGGTCTCTTCTCTAGCACGAAACAAGAGGGGTTTTAAGGGTCAGTTATTCATTTTTTTTTTACTTAAGACGCCCCGCTTTCTCATTCAAATAATACAATTACCTCCTTAGCTGTTATGGCTAAGCCGGGATTTTACAGTGAAGTATACGATTTTATTTATTCAATATCATGTGTATATTGAAAGTCTCTTTCCAAAAAAACTTTTATGAGTATTTATACAGACTATGCTTTACGACTTTAGGTATAATATGACAATGTTATGATTTGAAAAGGTAAAATTCTGCATTTAAAAAAGTGCGAGAAAGCAGTTATATGAAGATTCATTCTTTTTTGTCCCCCCCCCCCTCCCAAACACACTTGGTGAGAAACAAACAATCTCCGTAGCAGATCAAGTGGGAGTTCAGACAGATTTCAGAGTAATTAAAAGTAAAGTATAAAATACCATACCAGCACACCCAAAGGATACACAGGTCCTCTGCATTTGGTAAGAAGAATAGTGAATATATACTAGGGATGACAATTTGTAACCGGTTAATTGATTAATCGGTCGGAACGTTGCTAACCCGTTAGAAAATCCGTACTAATTGGTAAGTCGGAAAAATTAAAATATTTGTTAATTTGAACGCAGTTTCCTTAAAATCCCTTCTGCTTTTTTTTTTTTAGAAAGGAAAGTGCTGCATTGATTTTTTTTATTTAGGGTTTTTACACAATATTTTGAGGTAATTATAGCTCTCCAGATAGAGATCGCACTGTAATTGGTCAATTTGTAAAGTGTTATACATCAAGCCCATGCGCATTGCTTGTCAAGAAATTTCTGGGATTGGAATTTTTTTTTTGACTGAGTTGGACCCCCCTGGAAAAAAAATTCTCACTGCGCCTGAAGCCGTTACCCAGATAGTTCTGTGTTTTTTTTACGATACTAAAAACATCGCCACCGCTAAGCACTTTTAATTATAATATTTCTATATTTTGCCTTTATCTATTAAATTATGTTATTATAAAGAACGTTGTAAATTGTAAATAAATTAAAAGTTCAGACATAGACTAGTTCCGATTACGGTATTAACGCAGAATTAACTTCTTTAACAATTGCAATTATTCCTTTCTGATTTCTCAAGCAAGATTCATGGTTTTCTTAATTTTTTCTTGTCTATTGAAATTGAAATAGAATATACTCTTATGTACATTAAATTCCCCGATCAAAATAATAAACAGAACTTTTAACGTCTTTTTAGCCTTTTTGTGTAAATAAAAAGAAAATGTCAATATGTATATCTTAATGCGACTAACTGGTTAATACATGTAGGTCGGAATGTTTTGCAGTTAACCGATTTTAATCGGTTTAAAGCCTTTTCCTTGTCAATGAATTTAAATTTGATTTTTGGAAAGGGTACTTTAAACATTTTATTTTAATTGATAATACAACAAGTGGACATGACTCCCCTACACCACACCACTTTGAAAAAAATAATATTTTTTTACTGAAATGTCTCAAACATACTGCAAAAAATGAATGAAGAAATAAAGAAAGATAGGATGAAAGACTCTTCTAAGAAACTAGAGGTACTGTGAGCGATGAGCTCACTAAATGATACCCCCCGCCTCCATATACTAGTAGTTTTAATGGCAAAGTCCATGTTTTGCTGTGGCCGGAAAACCCAAAATATGTGTCGGATCAAAATGTAAAATAGGAGGTGCACAATGGCAATATGTAATAAAGATTCTGTGAAAGTTTCATCAAATTTCATCCAGTGGTATGAGAGGAGTTGCGGATAAGAGATGGGTACCCCAAAGCGTAACAGACGGACGGACGTACAGACGGACGGAATTAACGATTACTATATACCCTCCCGCTTTTCAAGCGGGGGGTATAAAAAGCCCCCCCCCCCCCCACATACACACAAACATGTTTCAATTTGTGTTCTTTCTTAATAAGTTAATTAATTATCAAAGTGTATAACTTTTTAAGCTTAATTTTATTTCTTGACTCCAAGCCCCGTCTCTAGCTATAGGGGGAAAGCGATGCCATGATCCGTACCTTAATATTTCTAGTAAATACTATAGTGACATATAGAAAAATGTATTAAAATTAGAATAAATTATGCATTTTGATTCTGGATATATATTTAAAGTATGTCGCATAAACGACAGTGAGTGTATCAAGATTTATACTTTCGACGTAAATAAAAGATATATCAAATATAATTATACTTTTTTTAAATAAGAAGCCCAGAACAGTATCTTTCGTTTGAAAAGGATGATACAGTAACTGCGCGTTTTATACAAATTCATATTACATACAGTTCGATAAGGGGATTCGTCAAAAACATATCGTGTGTTATACGCATCCTCACATGAGTTCTATTTTGGATCCAGTTTACAGAAAACCCAAATGTTTAAATTTTTTTAATGATTTTTTTTTCAAGAATTTTACTTATTTCTTCTTCTTTTTTTTCAAAAGGGCATTTTATAAATGACAACAAGCTATCCAATACGTCCATAAAAGCATTAGCATTTTTTTTTAAATAAAAAAGTGAAACCTCACTTTACATCTTTTATGACGTCACAAATGACGTATAATAAATGAGTAACGTCACATTTATGTGTACATGATCATAGTATAATTTTTTTTTGAATTTGATTTCAGATTTTTTTTCCACTATTAATTATCGTCTGAAACATGTGGGATAGAAATCTGTTGTTCTTTTACTCTTATCAATATAATAGCCCCTTGTTCGATGCATTAAATTTGTGTAAAACACATTGATATGTATGATGGTTTGTAGTCATAGCTCTTTCACAGACAATGATTTCTTCGTTTTTCAATAGGGGCGCACACGTTACGGGTAAATATTTTCATTGGAAAATATTTCTCGCATAGTGATTGTTATTTTTCTGGTTTAATATTTTGCCGTAACGAATGTGCTCTATGTGTAAATCACGATTAACTGTCCTAATTTCGGCATTTTCCCGGAAAACTTCGAACCATTGTTAGGTTTAGATTTTAGTTTGATATCCCAACAATCCGGTTTCGACAGAAATGTTGCACCTGTAAACTGTATCAATGGTCTAAGGTAAGATTCACCAGAAATAATTATTCTATAGCCCTCTTAAAATTTTTCATATTTGCTAGGCCATATGAGACACTTTGTGGGTCGAGTTCTTTATTTTTATAGCCCTCATGGGCCGGGAAATTGGAATTATCTCAAATGCAATTTTAGATGTTAAAAGATCTTGGTTCGAAGCATTTTAGCAAATATCAAGTACGAGAGAGATAAGATTTCTAAGATTTTTATTAACCTCTTTCTAGAGGATAGCTGTAAGAATTTAGAGAAATGAAAACGGAACAAATTTTTATATCCTTTACTGGGATGAACCCGTAGCCTTCCAATTCGCCATTTATTTGGAAAGCTATAGTTCTGCACCTAGCCAAAAAATGTAATTAAGCTAGCAAGTATTATTCATATACATGTATTTACAAGGGTTATTTTAAATGAATTGATATTGTTTGATCAAATATTCAGCCTTAAAAAAGTTAATTTTTTTCATATCATTCAATTACTTAGTATCAGAAAGACATGCATGTATTCCGATAAATAATCCTATTAACATCAGAACTTTATAAATGAAAATATTTCTCTTAATATCTTCATGAAAACCCAGTTTTCTTTCGTGTACGTGTAGTTTAAGCTTAAATGTTACAATTCTTTAAAAAAAAACTTTTAACAAAATCTTTTTGTCTTTAGTTACTCAGTATTGCACACATGTGTTCAACATATTTTTCATTGAAAATTCAAGTGTCCAAGCCTTCAAAAGCGACCTATGTTAATGTACTCGTTATTTTTGTAATACTGATACTTGTATTTTCATTAAATAAAATATACCTTGTGTTTTTATTTCATATAATGTGTATAAATCTTGCATCAACATATAGTGACTTTTCCACGGCATCTGAGCTTTGTTGCTGTAAGGGTTTTCGTATTTTTCCCGTTATTTTTCGATCGTGAGAAGAAGCACACGGCAGGTGTGACCGTTCGGCATGGGATGCTCACTCCTCCATGGCACTTGATCCTACCTCTGATGTTTTAAAGGTCTGAATTCGTTCCGCTCCTATTTTTTAATGTTTAATGGACTTTTGAGCTCGAATACTCTTCATTATCTCCACAGTTCTTTTTTGTGACAGAAACTTTCTTTTATGCTCCAAAAATGTCTGCTCTCTTAGCCTCAGAGTTTTTAGATCAAAATCTCCGTCAAGAGATGCTATACGTAGGCAGGTATGTTTCACTATTTTGTAAACAACACCAGTAAATAACCAAAAACAAGAATTTTAAAAACTTTTGCAATACAAAGAGTATATTTTATTCAAATATAAATTTATATTAAAAAATCATCAATATATATATATTTTAAGTCTACTAAAATGGTACAGAATAAAACACTTAACATAATTATTTCTTGTATTATATCCAGTGACACACACTTTTTTGACTAAATCTCGCATTTTGTTCATATTAGGGTTTCTGTTTGTTAGGAAATACAATTCAAAAATATTTTTTGTTTATGTATAATAACAAAAATATAAACTGAAAGCAAAATCTCTTGAATACATTATTAAAAATATTTTTAAAAAGGACTTGCAAGAAAATAATATTATAAGAAAAATAATCTCTCTTCATCAAAATACTAAAAAAAAATGAGATACATGTAGACATATTACTTATATTTCAAACAGAAATACTCAATTTTTATTATGTAAAATATTACATTCTTATATTCTGTAGAAATTCCATTTTTCATATCATGAGTTCATCATGAAAAAAATCCTAAAATATAATCCTCAAACAACTGCATTATTTGTCTAATGTGTTGAAAGTACTTTAAAAAACAGTATAATGCAGACAACTTTTATTCTAATTTTTTAAAAAAAATAATAATCTCCTTTAAAAAAAATAAGTTACATGTAAACGCATGACCTTAAATGAATATAATATTCAGTAATTAAATATTCGGATTTCACGAACTTGTGACAGGACTATAAGTAACAAAGTCAAAATTAAGCTCATTTTCCACTTTATAATATCAATTTTAACAAACATAATAGAACATTCGTTTGAATATCTTCATTATTTTTAAGAAAAAAAGAACAGGGAAAAAAATACAAATCTCATTTCAACATTTGCTTCCAATAAGAAAGGCAAATCTCACATCATATTTTTCCTAGTAAGTGTACACCCCACGGTCAATTATTACAAGTTTGGTTTAAGTACGACTTATTCATGAAGATAGTTTGGAATAAACTTGCTCAGAAAACTTTAACGTCTTTCCTAATCAAGAAAAGGTATTTTTTTTTTTGTTCTTACATCCAAAGCTAGTCTGGAAGTTTGAAACCTTACACGCATCCTCTGTGCAAGATTGATCATAATAGGACATGAAATTATAGAGCTCCTTCAATAACATTCACGTTCTCACTCAGCTAGAAAAATATAGGTCACATTCAGAATCCAAACAAGTCTGGTAGTGTTGTTTCATAGATGATCAATGCTAATTTTGTAAAAGTACGGATAGAATGCACTCATGTGAAAAGTTAAGATCGGGCTCAAGATCTGCAACAGGTTTGAATTGTGCATCCCTGGATGTAAGTTTGGTTAAGGTAGGGCTTATAGTTACTTGGGAATTGACATGCTCCAAAACCTTAAACCTGGTCACTCATCTGGAGCTAGTTAAATATGCGGAGATAACGAACAGTATTCAATTTCAAAAGTCCATTACAAAATAGCAGCAGAGCAAACAAGGACCTCCAAAACATCAGAGGTGGGATCCAGTGTCATGGAGGAGTGAGCATTCCATGCCGACCAGTCACACCCGCTGTGTATATGTAAGTTTGTTGTGGTAAGACTTATAGTTACTTGGGAAGTAACCTGCTCCAAAAACTTAAACCTGGTTACTCATTTGGAATTAATAAGTCAGATCAAGAATCCAAAGCAAATGTGGTAGTGTCCATTTCTGGATGCATTATCCATGCAAGTTTGGTCTAGGTTAGACTTAAAGTAACTTGGATATTTTCTTGCTCCTAAAACTTTAACTTGAATGCCCATGTTCACGCAAACACCGACACCTGGGGTATACAATGAACTTACTTTGACCTATAAAAATATGAAAATATATGTAAAGTTAAACACAATAAACAAAAAATTATTTCAACATCTACAGAAAAACGTTTGACAAAGGTTTTTTTTTTCAATGTTACAGTGATAAACATGCAAAATGGCACAGAAGGGTAAAAAAGTACATTTTTTCTCCATAAATAACTAACTATAACAAAACTTTTCTGGAATGTGGATAAAAACACTTTAATAAACATGGCAAGAAAAATATATGTAAATGTATTATTCCATTCAAAAATTGCACAGCAAAAACTTCAATCTCATAATGTTTTAAAAATAAAGATTTATTATCACAACAAAAAGATATGTGTACATGTATATGTTAATGTAGATAAGCATACATGTCAATTGTAAAACAAGCATTGTAAAATATTATTATATTTTATGCCTGTGGCCTATAATACTCAATAAATATCTGGAACTCATTGATATACACCTTAGAAAAAGCATATTGAACCAGCAGAAAGATTACAAAGGGAAAGAAAATGCGCTGAATACGTACAGGTTTAATTGAATGAACAATTGGATAACAAATTTCCACCAAGGCAAAAAAAAAATAATTTTTTGGTTCTCAGGCCCTCCCTCATCTCTGCCAAGGGTGCCTCATTGACCCTTTTTATTGCTAAATCAATAAAATATAAACACCAAATCACCTCCCTCATCATTTTTTGAGGTTTTGTACAATGTAAAAAGCTGCCTCATCATGTTTTGATAACAAATTTCCAGAACCAAGTAGGGCCCAAAGGATACAATTTTTAGACTTGGCTGGCAAATCCCCATGAATAAGTCACTCTCATCCTTGCTTTTTTTTAAATGCACTGAAGATAACAAATATCTTTCTTATCTTCTTTTGAGTTATATTTTCTTCATTTTCTTAAAGAATTCTACTGAACTTTGAAATGTAATATTTTGCCATTAACATCCAGTTTAGCTGGTGCTCCTGGTAGAAAATCATATTCTTTAATCCAGTCCTGTAGAATAGGATCAGTTGTTTTGTCATCTGCTGTCTGTTTTTGATTGTAGTGTAGTCCGGCTTCCTTCCAGTTAATAGTGAGGCCCTGAGAATTTCTCAGATTTGGGTACAATGTCCATAACTTGTTGTTCCAGGCATGGTATATATGCCACATGCTCCACATTCCATCTGTTTTACCTTTAAAAAAGGTTAAAGTTTTCAGTTTAATATTTATGAGAGATGAAAGATCCATGGCTCCTTTTAGCACTTGATACCATGTTTAAAGATCCTCGTTTGGTCTGATCCAAGCATTTTGTTCTAAATAACTTTTAAGGTACATTGATACTCTGATAAGAGAGATAACTCTTAAAGACACAAATGTCTATTATTCCTTTATAAATTTGTCAAGTTGAAGTGCCTATTTTGTTTGCCCCGCAAGCTATGATAAAATTGTTTTTATTTTACTTAGCATATACTTTTCTTTTGGAAAATGATAAAAGTTAAAGAAACATTTTATATGAGTAAGCAGAGGGTTTATGAACCTTAAGCATAAATACTTCTCTTATGTTTCAAGATAAAAAAATCTCATTAGTACAATTCCAAAATTGAACAAAGCTGCAAATTACATAAAGAAATGACATGATTCATATTTTTTTTAAATACGGGTATTTGTAAAAAAAAAAAAATAAAAAAAAAATAATTTGGTATTATTTGTAATAGATTCTTAAGATGTCCTTTTAAAATCGCTAAAATTACTTTTTCGCTAAAAATAAAATACTAGTTCTTAGGTAGAAATCGCTAAATTTGCGTCACGCTAAAATTTCCACTTATACGGTATACTTTAAATCATTTTATAATAGAGATTTTTATATTACATTCCCCCCTCCAAAATGAACATATTGAAAGCCATATTTTCCATAAACAGCAAATCCATTGATTCTACTACATATCTCTATGAAATAAAAACAAAATTTTTCTTGACAATTAATTTCACCTAGTAAGCATTCATTATTATTTTGATATGGTCAGATGAAAATAGGTACCATAATAAAAGCTACTTTTAATTCAATTTATAAAGAAATTAAAAGAGAGTTTTCTCCCCTTAATCTTTCAATGGTAAAATATTTACAATCAAATAATTCTCCACTTTTTTACACTGTGCAATCCGACATCATGTCTATTCCAACACAAGACTTCATCTCTCAGATCCTGTCAGATAAGACAGGTTTCACTGTACATTGTAAACTTAGCAGACACCAAAATTATTCTTATTTTAATGAAGCAAAACAAGTCATCCCTGGCACCTCATTATAGGTGTGTTTTGCTGTATAACATACCTCTCTGTTGGAACACCTTCCACCACTGGGTGGGTAGAATCCCTGGGACTAAGGGTTGGAATGAGGGGTCCGTGGACTTTTTCCTGTACCACTCCACAAAGTTAAACCAGTTCTTACGGTGAGGGGAGTAACCCCAGGTTCCTGTAAAATAGTCCAAAACCTTTACTTTAAAATCTAAACTATATATCATAGATTGTGATATTACTTTTCATGGGGTGTTGGTTTTTGTTGTTTTCGGGGCATGGAGAGACAAACAAATTTATGACCAAAAATCTTAAATTTAATATGTATTAAAACTAAACATCCCCAACCACGAAATCAAGTACCAAATTGTTTCCTCAAACATTAAAAAAAATTGACCCCCCTAAAATGTGTGATTTTACAGTATATTGTGAAATCTACATTTTATACTGGGGTATGCTGCTTCAAGGATAAAGTAAAGACAACCATAAGCTTTATGCGAGTCTAACATTTAATCATGTTAGGCCATATCCAAAAAATTTCTTGTTCTTCGAATATTTCTTAAAAAGGGTACGAGTAGGCAAGTGATTAAAATACAGTAATTAAATGGGTAGTTTTTTACCAAACTATAAAGAAATAAGCAGACACTTTGTACATGTTGAAAAACTCTGCAGAATTTTCAGCACAAACCTAAAATTGGGTACAGAAAGCAGACATCTTTATCTGGTCCCCTGAGATTCCCTGCTGCTCCTCCATGCTTCATGCTGCGGCCTTGTAAAGCATAACCAGCCAAGCTGTCCATGCTGTCATACTTCTTATGGACATTTTTGAGCCAGCGGTAGAAATGTTTGGACACTGTAAGGTCGTCTTCCAGAATGACGGCAATTTCCTCGGAATCAGGGGCGGGGTTCCAGGTTCCGATCCATTGACCGTATATACCGACATGCTTTGTGTGGTTGTGTACCTTTAAATATAGGAAAATGATTTCATTATGTTCTAGTATTTTCTATTAAGGATAAATACCAAAAAAAAATTTCCAGAAATCAGCAATATTTCTCATTGACTTATATTTCAATTGGAAAACTGAATAATGTTTAACAGGTATCGTGGGTATGCATGTAATGGGAGAATTTTATAATATTTTGTCAAAAGGTTAAAAAGGTGTGCAAAATTTTATATAGAATTACCTGTATACAGAAAGCAAAACAAAGTCTTGTACCTAAGTCTAAACACCAAAGACCTATACTTATGATTTCTTTGCTGTAAGCATCTTTTCATTGTAAGTATGTTTGCTATAACCATGTTTTACTGTAGTATGTGTACACTGCATTAACAATTAAGTGCTGGTGTCAGTTTCATTAAAAATTAAGAGATAATATTATATATCTATAATTAATCAGAGAGTTGCGTTTTGAATCATAGACAGTGGAAATTTTCAAGATCCAGCTGTTGATGCAATAAATAGAAAGGTAGATCTGAATCTTAGAAAAAAGGTGCTGATTAGAAGATGTATGGCAATTTAGGATTTAGGAGATCAGATGTGGTGAACTTCATTGAAAAATAAATGTGACCAGGATGTCATAAAATTGTATTAGGCCAGGCCATCATGAAACAGACTTAAGTCATTTTTTTCTAATGCCTGTAAAAGATGTTAATTTATTATTTATGGTCTGTTTGAGTTCTTCAACATATTTTTACAACATTAAATATTTTGACTTAATCTTAAGATGATTCATGATCCTAAAGCCTCACACCTGGATAATGAAAGGTCTTAAACTTAAGTCAAAATCTTTATATAATATTAATATCAATAAATGTTTTGGTGTTCAAGCAGATCAAAATTTAAATATTTTTCAATATTCATTCAAAAAAGTATTGGTATTTTCAAAGTTTGAGATTTAGGTAGTCCGATCCTCAGGTTCATAAAGTTAACAGTTAAGTATCGGTAATCAAAAATACTCATAAAGGTATATCTGAATCCAAAAAAATTATGTAAATTTGTCCACAGTATTTCTTTAAAGTTAAAGATTAAAGTTAATCATATTATATAGGGAAAATTGCCAGATCTCCAATATTTTTGCAGAAAAAGCGAATTGGAATATCTGCAATGCATTTTCTAATTGCAAATTGATCAACAAATATATTTTAGGTTTAAAAACTATAGGTATCCAGGCATTCTGAGAAATTGTCATGATTTTTACACTTATTTGGCATTTTTTGTCTTCTATTTCCGTCATATATTCTATATGACATAGTGTAAAAGGCTTTTGCTATCATTGCAAGACACCACAAATCAGTTCGTATTTCATATCATGCTAATAAGCATTGGTATCTAAGCCTGGATTCAAGAAAATCTTATTTCTCTAAAACTGTATTATTTTGTTTTCCTTTTATAGGGCACAAATGTCAACTTTTATAAGACCTTTTCTAAGACTTCCAAAAACCTGTAATCTAAAGGTGAATAAAATGAAAATTGTTGCATGAAAAAAATCATTTTCAAGCTTCATTTTGATGCATTTCAAATTAAGTATTGATTTTTTGCAGTTATCCTTCCTGGCTGCATGGATCGGATATCCTTAAATCAATTATTAATTTTTCAATTACTTCAAGCGATTGAAAATTTGACTTAAATCAAAGTCTGTTTCATGATTCTGGGGCAAGGTCATGTGAAGTTCATTGAAAATTGTGAAACATTGAGTCAAGTGAAGACATTAATATGAACATTGATCAGATAAGTGTCTTAAAACTTTGTATTACTTATATTGCTGCTCCACTTCCCAATTCAATAAAAAGCCAGTCTTTTTATCTGTTCTATGAAAAAAAATATTTACAGCAGGTATAAGAATTTACTGTTAATTACCTTCAGATGAACATTCATAACAAATGTATGACCAATTTCCTAGTTAAGTGATTTGTTCACTTTAATTCGAAATCTTTTCAAAATGCACTTATTTCTGCTTTTTGGTGAATTATTGTTAAGACTCTGAGGCTATGTCTTTCACTTGCGAAGTTGTGACACTGCATATGTACAATAATGTTGTTTTTGACAACTGAATAAATTAACACGATGGAGTTGGTGACTCCTTATTCTTGTGTCTATAAACATCAAATGGCATATGCACCTGATCATTGGTACATAAACATGTAATTGCATATATGACATAAATTAGCCCAAAAGACATATGCACTATTGATTGGCAAATGTACATGAAGTTGCATAGGCATTAGGCCCTACATATACATTGAAAAAAATGTATTACTATCTATAAAAAAAATCTTGTTCATATTAAAAAAGTCAAAAGATCAATGAACAAGGTCATATGTTCTACAACCCAGTTAATGTAAAGCATATTCTCCGATTACAATGAGAACCCTCTATGTTGCAAGATATAAGTAAAATATTCTGTATAAACATGGTTAGTCTGCCCATGGGCTGACTAGTATAGCATTGTGTGACAAAAATTTTGTCTAAGGCAAAGCTGAAAAAAATTCTGTTTTCAGTTGCAGACTCATAATATTTAGAGTAGACTGGTAGGTAAAATGTTTTTTGTTGGGTGGATAGTTTTCATAATTTTGTTAGATGATATGCTACACTAGTTATAATCTGCTAATTAATGAAACAAAAATGAAAAAGTTTCAATTTCCTGAAAGTTTGACACTAAAAATTATAATAATACAAAATAGCTGTAAAAAAAAATAATCATTTTACATTTTCATTGGGTAGGTAGGCAACTGCAAACAATTTTTTATTTTATGCCTAATTCACACCAGTACTCCAAAGAAAAGTTGCCTACAAATATATCCTGCTTTCATTTTCTTTACAAAAGATGGTTTTATA